>NC_056732.1:933595299-933700299 GCF_019279795.1 Protopterus annectens | reverse complement strand
AGATGGCAGCAAAGATTACAAAAAAACAAACTATCTTAAACTCTGACAGCTATACATACAAATACGATTCGTATTAATATAAATACTCTGCTAAAAAAAACCCACAATTAAAAAACTAAAAAAATTCTTGTGCAGAAAATTTTATAAATACTACAGATACAACTGACATATCGTAATTTCTCAAGAAAAGTGCATATCCTCCTGCCAGCCCCTGAGAGTGCTGGAACACTGCACATGGATGGACTAACCTGGACTATGGGAGCACACTCCACACAAGGGAATGACAGCGATACCATGACAGAGAGGGAGCAGATACAAATGGGATCTCCCTTAATGAAGATATGCCTGTAATAACTACATCTTAGCACTACTGACAAACATTAAAGTAACATACAAGGTCAGATAATAGAACAGTACTTGATGGGAATACTTCCCATCCAGCTTAGACCTTGTGGCACTGCCAAGGTCTGATTCCACAGCATATTCCTAGAAGAATGGAAGACTTTGGAGATGAATAAGCTGATGGAGGAAAGTGTCAACCAAACGTAGTCTTCTGTCACACATGCCATGCATGGTTGTCTACCATGCTGTACATCATATACAAGGGTGAGTAGCAACACCATCATGAATGTACATGCTTTATGATGGGTCTTGTGGCATATTCAGTCACTGTTAGCTGCAGCCTCATGATGATGTCATGGAGTACCAAACATGGCAGAAGTAGATGTGAATGAGCAGTGTCACAGACAAGGTGACACAATCATCCTAGATGCTAAGAAAAGCCAAGACACATGGTTATAATTGTAGCCATGGTAGCCAGTGGCAGTTCATGGTACTGGCTGTTAGGTTCTAAGCCCCCAAGTTGAAAAGAAAAAAAAAAAAAGAAAACATGCTAAATTTAGAAAGACAATTATTGTTTTAAATTAAAAATAATAATCGACTTTTCGATTTTTTTGCTTTGCTTTGGAACTTCTCAGAAGTCCACATTTGTGCAGGTCTGAGGAACTCTGAATCAAAACAAAACAATAAAAAAATCATATTAATTTGCTTGATGGGCTGCTTTAAAAATAGCCTGGCTTGAAGGTATTAAACCTTTACTCTGCTAATCAACAGAGCTCTCAAAGATGTCCAAAACATCACTTGATCTGTGTCTCTTGGGCTGCAGCATGAAGCAGCAATGAGAGCTTTTTATTGGATTAGCCTGCCCCAGGTAACTAAAACTGCCTGACTGAAAGGAAAAGGGGGACAGTAGCCTAAAGTGCAGAGGCACAAGCATGGGAGCATGTTTTTTAAAGTGTGTATACCCCAGATAGGTATGTATACCAGAGACTACCGTGTCTGTGGAACAGGCTCCCCATCCACATGAAGCAGAGTTCCTCCATAACCCAATTCAAGTGCAACTTGGAATATTGGATGAGAAACTGGAAATTCATCCCTGGTGTGGCACCTATGTCTCTAATGGACACAGGTAACCTGTAAATGGTTTATCTCCCAAACCCCTGCTTACACTTATTAAGGGCATCAGAACTTGTCAGAGATTTGGGATGCATGGCTAGGCTTAAAAAGGCCTTTGTGGTTGTTAGCCTAGTAAACACCTATGAATCTATCTATATATATATATATATATATATATATATATATATATATATATATATATATATATATATATATATATATATATATATATATGTATTTTTTTACAGACACTTTGCCTGCTACTGCCAGCATCATGAGGGAAGGAGGTTGGTACTTCATTTAAGTATATGTGTGTGTGTATGTGTGTGTGTGTGTGTGTGTGTGTGTGTGTGTGTGTGTGTGTGTGTGTGTGTGTGTGTGTGTGCACGTGTGTATGTGTGTGTGTGTGTGTGTGTGTGTGTGTGTGTGTGTGTGTGTGTGTGGTGCGTGGACTGATGCTCTGAATTGTCTCTCATTTTTACAGAATATGGTCTCGACCATATGGTCTTCGATATTTCAGCTGTTAGATCTTCTGAAGTGTGTGTGTGTGTGTGTGTGTGTGTGTGTGTGTGTGTGTGTGTGTGTGTGTGTGTGTGTGTGTGTGTGTCTGTCTGTCTGTGCGTGTGTGTGTGTGTGTGTGTGTGTCTGTCTGTCTGTGCGTGTGTGCGTGTGTGTGTGTGTGTGTGTGTGTGTGTGTGGCACGTGGATAGATGCTCTGAATTGTCTCTCATTTTTACAGAATATCTCTTATTCTTTGCTTCTGATTTTTGTCTGTTCCTTGGAAAGTTTGTGGGTTACCTGGCAAATCAACAAGGATTGTAGACAAAAAATAACAATGATGGACATTTGAGATTTAGGTTCATAGGTTCATAGGTTCATACTAGGCTATCTGACTAGGGCATTTACAAGCCTAGCCAGAGTGTGTTTGGCTTTCGCCACCCATTTTAAAATGAATTTTGCTATGCCCTTTTTCGAGGTTAGTATACTGTGCATCTGTCTAACAGTGACACAGAAGTGATACCCAGAGTAAATCTATGATCTCCCATCCACTCATCAAGATTCCTCTTGAAGAGAGTCAATGAGGGACTCTGCCTAACCTGGACTGGGATTTTATTCCAGAGTGAAGGGAGCCCCTGGGTTATGAATCTGTCCCTCCAGCATGTCCTATTTATTTCAGTGCTGAGATTCAAGGCTTTCGAGCTCGTAGCTCGATGGGATTTGGATTTTCTGAGGTGCAGCATGTCCATTAATTCCGGGTTGGACATGGCTTTATACGTCAGGCACAGATTGCCTCTGAGCAGGCGGTATGCCACTGAGTAGAGCTGGAGTTTCCTTAACCAGGCAGCATATGGCATCTGTTTGAGACCTTTGATCCTCTTGGTGAGGTACTTTTGGGGTCTTTCCAGTTGCTGCAGGTGTCTGGTAAGGTACATCCCAAAAGGAGCATTGTACTCAATTATGGGCCTGATGAGGGATGAGTAAAGAGGCACGATGACCTCCCCTGATCTAGATGTGAATCCCTTCATGATTAGGTGGACTATATAAAATGATTTTCTAACCACTTTGGCCACGTGGTTGTCGAATGAGAGATTGCTATCAACTTGGGTCCCCAGGTCCCTAATTACTTCTTCCGTACTTAATGGATTACCATCTATGTGGTAATTTGTGGGCACTTTGTTTTTGCGAAGGGATGACTATACACTTTTGGTGTTTAGCTTGAGGCCATGGCTCTGGCACCAGTTGTCTGTTTCTATGAGGCCCTTTTGTAGGATGCTTGTGTCGGCTGGAGAGTCGATTATGGTGCCCAGTTTGCAGTCATCTGCGAACTTGGTCAGCCACAGTCCTTCCGTGTTGGCCTGTACCTCTGAGAAATATATACTGAACAAGAGAGGTCCCAGGACTGAGCCTTGTGGGACGCCACTTGTAACTGGTTTGGAGTCTGACATGGCTCCAGAAATTCTAACCATGTGGGTTCTGTCCTTGAGCCAGTTTGCAATCCATCTAGTGACATAGGGGTTTATATTTAAGCTGGTGAGCTTATCTATAATGCCCGAGTGGGGTATTGTATCGAAGGCTTTTGCGAGGTCCAGGTAGGCTGTGTGGACCACCTTCCCCTCGTCAATGGCCTTGGTGACTGTTTCAAAGAAATCAACCAAGTTTAAGAGGCAGGATCTGCCCTTAACAAAGCCGAACTGGATAGGATCCAGTGTCTGTAGGTCCCCAATATCTTTATTTATGAGGTCCATGATGATCCTTTCATAGGTTCATAGGTTCATAGGTTCATACTAGGCTATCTGCCCTAGGGCATTTACAAGCCTAGCCAGAGTGTGTTTGGCTTTCGCCACCCATTTTAAAATTCCATAGCTTTGCAGACCAAGCTAGTCAGGCTTATGGGGCGATAGTTTCCAGGATCCGTTGAGGCACCACCTTTGTGAAGAGGGACCACTGTTGCTGTACGCCACTCTTTGGGTACATATCCTGTAGTAAGGCTGAGATTGAACAGTAGTTTTATGTTTGGGTTTAGTTCTTCCTGGAGTTCATGTAGGATGCAGCCCGGGACACCGTCTGGTCCCATTGATGTTGTGTTTTTTGCTTTGGAGAGGGCGGCTCTTACCTGAGCATCTGAGATGTCAGGGGGGCAGCACTCTGCTGGGATTATATTTGCCCTTTTGGTGGGGAAGGGGGGGAGAAGTTTGCACTGAACCTGTCAGCTAGGATGTTGGCAATGTCTGTGGGTTCAGTGTATTTTTTGTCATTTTGGACTAATTCTGAGCATATCTGGGAATTCCCACCCAGGTTTGTAACATAAATAAAGAAAGCCTTGTGATTATCCTTAGTGTCTTGTGCAATTTTTCTCTCAAAGCTGGCCTTAGACGATTTTATGAGTGCCCATAGTTTTTTGCTAATACTGATCAGAGATGCCTTCCCTTTTTGGGATTTTGCTCTATCATGTAGTAGCTTCCTCCTTCTATTGTATAGTTTGTTTATGGCTGGGGTCCACCAGACAGGATGCCTGCCTTTGGAGGATTGGGTCTTGGTTTTGTTTGGGATTGCATGATTCATGCATTCCTGAAGGTGTTCATAGAATGCGTTTATAAAGGATTCTGTGGTCTGGGCCATATTTTCCACAGGCCCGGGGGCTTTGAAGGATTCCACCTCGGTTTTGAGGAGTGTGAAATTTGCTTTAGAGAAGTTTTTCACTGTGATTTTCTGGGCAGGGGCTGTGGTCGGGATGTGAATATTTAGTGAGATTAGTTTATGGTCTAATCTTACCAGTGAGGGATACACTTCTGGTCTGGAGCATAGAGTCCCCATGTTGGTGATGATCAGGTCCAGTATGTTTTCCCCTCTTGTGAGTTTGAGTTTATAGATTTGGTGTTAATAGTATTCTAAAATGTGCACTTAAGCAAAACCTGTTAATCTAACAAGTTTGTAAGTATATGAAGGCAATATCTGTCCCTGATTTGGTCATTTGTTCACTATTAGTTTTGGGTTTTTTCTTGATTCTTGAGATAAGAGATTGAGACATACATGTCATGGGGGTTTGCACACTGTATTTTAACAGTTTACTGGAAAGATAAATTCCTATGTATCTAAAAGTAGCAAACTAGCCATATTTTTTTTCACTTTTGATCACAGACAAACATCATTGTACTCAGTAAGTTGCTGTTTGTAGTGGCTTGGACATGGTGTGTGTGGTAGCAGGTGATAATTGGTAGAGTGTTGTACTGAATAGTGTTGTCACCTAACAATACTTGGTTCTCTGGTTGAATTTTTGCCATTATTCCATGTTTTTACAGTTTGCATGTTCTCCCTGTCTCTGTGTGGGTTATAGTCATATGCTTTTATTTCTTCTGTCAGACCATCAGGTGTGTAATGTAGACAGCGCGGTGGTAGTGTTGTTGCCTCACAGCAAGAGGTTTTCCCATTCGATTCTCAGTTGGGGTGCCTTCTGTGTGGAGTCTGCATGTCCTCCTTGTGTTCGTGTGGGTTTCCTCTGGGTACTCTGGTTTGCTCCAACATTACAAAGATGTGTCTGGAGCATTTCTCCCCAGGCCTCTGCTGAAAATTGGCTTCATTCCAAGTCAGACTTTCCCAGTTCACAAATGTAAAAAAAAATAAATAAATAATAATACATTCCTTTGGTTATTTGCACTTTTACTTTCACCCCATTCTACCACTAGATTGGATGCATAGGGGTTACTATCTCTGTTTGAAGGACCAGGAAGGCAGGCAATATTCCTAGATGAGAGTCTTATATCTTTACATTTGTCTTCTCTGTTTTGAGAGGAATTACTGTTTTGTTAGCTTTGAATATTAAGCTTTAGAAAACATATTTTTCACTGAAAGAAAAAACAATAAGACTGTATTTCCTTTCTTACTCATGATTTTCAGGACATCATTAAACCAAAACGTTGCAAAAAAGCTCTAAGATGCAGCTCTGATCATTTAGAATCCAATGACTTTGAGTGCCTTGTGGTCCCCACACTCCTGCCTTAATTCAGTTACATCCTTCAGACATATTCCAGTAGAATTTTGGCCAGTTAGGGTGTGTTAGTATGGGGGGAGCTGAAAAGTAAGTCAAAGTGTGACAAAGGAAGCAGGAGTGGCCCTAGGTCAACTGGTGCCCTAGGCAAAAGGGCTCCATGGCGCCCCCAGCACATTACCTGGTGCCCCATCCTGATCTACCTACACCAAATAAATACTGGAAAAGCGCCCCTGCTAGACCGGTGCCCTAGGCGGCCACCTAGTTGGCCTATGCCTAAGGCCGGCCATGAAAGGAAGGACAAAGCAGTGTATATGGGTGGTGTGGGGCCAGGATGAGGAGAAAACAGGGGAAGAGCACTGGGGAAATACAGGTTTGACTAGTGTGCAATGGAGGGACCTTGGAATCCTTTGTCTAGTGCTCCATTTCATGTAAGGCATTCCTTACTGATTGCAGTCAGACATGTGAGGTATATGTATATTAGTCAGTAAAGTGGCTAATAATGAGCAGGTGCATACTGAAACAGTGTTTGGATGAAAATGAATGACCACATCTGTTTGATTGCAGGTAAAGGTCATTGACCAGCTGTAACAAAGCTCCACCCCTTTCTGGTTAGTCCCACCGATTTAGAAGCTTCCTGCACCTCCCCTTTGCTTTGAAGTCACCAGCTGCCAACGATGGTAGCTGTGACCCTGTGGTGTGGCTGGCCCCATCTACTGCTAAGTAAAAGTTTACTGAATCCCTTTCATTCTTCTTATCTATTTTGTGAGCTACCACTTGTCAAGCTAGCTTGTCAAAATTGTTGGCTGCTGGAAGCATAACTGCTAACAAGGTCCTTTCTTTGTAGCTCTTTTCTGTGGAAAAACAGCCATTAAATAACTTGTAGATTCTCTGAATAACAATAATGCAATAAATGTGTTTGCTGTCATTTTTGCAACACAAACTACTAGACTGATCCAGAAAAGGAGTAATTCATTCTTATCTTATTATCTTCTGAAAAGGTATAGCACTTAGATGTTAATCAGCTATATTAAATTTACAGAACAGTCTTAATGGATGCTGTTAAATTAACTACTTACAAGTCGGAACCATCACCCTTAAGTAAGTGAATGTGATGGTTGCATTTTTTGATCCTTATTTTCCTGCTATCTATCCCAAGGATGCTTTTCTCTACCTTAAAGGACAACTACGCCCAGCACATAACATTTTCTTTTTTTATATAAAGAAGCATGGCTTATCATTTTCTTCACTTCATAGGTTTATGTTGAATTTTTATTCTGTTTAGCATCCTCAGTTATCACCATTATTGGTTTTGGATGAATTCTAACGTTTTCTGCAGGACTTTATCTCCCTGGGTCTTACATCATTTCAGCCATCATTTTAAGGCTTTTGGCTAAGGAAAAAATATAGCAAAATATTTGCACATCCATGTCCAAGAGTGCCGTGGTTAGTGTTGTTGTCTCACAGCAAGTGGTTTTCTGGTTTGATTCTTGCCTGGAGTGCCTTCTGTGTGGAATCTGCATGTCCTCCCTGCAGCTGAGTGATGTTTAAAAACAGGAAGGTATGTGAATGGGTGTGCCTTTGTTGGCTTGGCACTGTAAAAATCCACTACCAATTATTAGCAGACCAGAGTTCTGCTGTGGTGACCCCTAACTGGGAAAAGCCAAATGACATTAGTATATCTTTGTCCATTCCCATCCACTAGGGGCATAAACTTAAAGGAAAACTCCACCGTCTCATACAGTTTAACTCAATCGTTAGGTTTCTTTTCTACCTACAGTATGGTTCCAGCATTGTGTATGCTACTTGTAGTTTTTAAAATTTTTATTTCCTTGCATTGACGTCAAAGGAAGGGAAAGCCCACCTACTTTTTTTTTTTTAAACTCAACTTCTGACATACTTTGCAGAGAAATTCGTCTCCACCTGAATGACATATCATAGACACATTTAAATCTGTAGTTTACCCTGTCAGGTACTGCTGTCAATTTTAGATGGGTAATTAATCCTGCTAATGTCAGGAATATAGCAGCTGATATAAAAAAAGACAGAAAGCTGTGGAATTGTTTCCACTGTTTTTATTGCAGAAGGAAGGAGAATTTAACACTCCCCTTTCATAGCAAAATAAAGCAATTAGATCAGTCAGGGGGTTTAAAGGCAATTGTCAACTGTTCTTTCAAATTTACATAGGCAGCAACGCAGTACAGAAATTCTAAGCTTTAAATGTTATTTATAATAGTTTGTGCTAATATAACTTAAGAATAGTAGCAAATATTTCTGTGAGATTTAGAGAAAAGTCAGTAAATATTTTTTCTTGTAGAGTATAAATGCATTTACCATTTTCAAGCCCCCCCCTCACACACACACACACAAGCCAGAACTTCAAAAAGAGAGTCAGGTGGCAATCCTATCAACTAGGTGCACTGATGCTGTTCATAAAAAAGGTATTTTATACTTTGTGTGACATCCTTCCAGAGGGGGATGCATATCCGGTACATGCAGATCCATTGTAAGAGATTCCTACTGACTTTGAGTCAGTCCTTGCATTGTCAGAGAGCAGCCATAATATACACCTGAATTTACTTTAACATACATTCCCCCGGATTCATGAAACCTCCGTGTAAGACTTAATATGTCTTACTCGGAGGCTGCAGTTGAACGGTATGACGTCAGTGTGCCATGAATATTCATGAGGGCACGCTGACTCAACCGTAACTCTTACACGGACTGAGTAGGAAAGCAGGGGGCGTGTCCGACTGCCGAGCAGTCTAAATGTCCACGCCCCTGCAAGGTTCTAAAAAGCATAATGTCAACACACAAGAGCGAGTTCGCTCAAATGTACTTGCACCCAACACCACACTCCCTGACACTGTAAACCCCCATCACACTTATATAAAGTAAATAATTATTATTTTTTTTTAAATCCACGATATAGCTGCCCGTATTTGCGCGTGTGTGCGTGGGTGTGCCCATTGCTTAGCTGTAGTTAGCAATTCCGGCATGGAAGAGCATAAGAAAGAATGTTTATGCAGATAACACCAAAGTGCAATAGTGTAATGGTAGAGTGTATGCACAAAGAGAAGGCATTCACGGTTCGAGTCCCACCACTCCCCTTTGCATTTATGTTGTAAATCAGTATATGAAATAATACCAGACATATATGATTAAAATATTAGTAAAAGCAGTGAAATGGCCAATGTATCAGTGAACAAAATATATATTTTTAAAGGATCCAGATATATAATAGCCTGCCATTAAGCAGCACTTTACCCAGCTAAACAGAGGTGCCCAAAGTTTAAAAGCGCTTTACCCACCGCAGTACAGGTACCCATAGCTTAATAGCGCTTTATCCAGCGCAATAGAGTTGGCCAAAGTTTAAATGCGCTTTACCCAGCGCAATGTGTTTGCACGGATGTGTGCACCGTGCCAACCAGGGCACTGTAGGGCACTGGGGAGCAATGTAGAACTAAGTTGCTTAAACGCAGCTACACCCCCTAGCCTGTCTAGACAGTATTAAAATAAAAGAATGACAAGGCTCGAATCCAGGACCCTGTGCATCATATTCAAAGTACAGAACCAGTAAGCCATGACAGCTTAGAAGAAACAGCTACTATTAGCATACATATACTTAGAAATGGTAGATTAACCATTACTAAGCATGTCTGCAGTCAGCCTAGAATTCTCAAAAACGGTCAATCACAAAAAAGTGCGGGAAATGCGGCATATTTAAGCCCCATAGGTGGGAATGCTCACCATAACTGATTGTAGCTCACATTTGCAGTTAGAATGGCAGGTGCAGGAGAGGGTTCACACTTCCGAGCGCAGCTTTGGGGCATCGAGGAGTCGAAATACATGGTTTGGCTCCTTGTCCACCGTCATGAGTCCAGACTCCTGCAGGGCCAGTTCCAAGGGACGGAGTACAAGGCTGAGGCTTGCAACCGGTTAGCTCATGACCTCACCAGTGCCACAGGTGTTCCTCGCACCGATGAGCAGGTCCGTCACCACCATGCAGACCTGAAGAGACGGAAGGAGGACCACCTGAACCAATGGATACAGGAGGCCCATGGGATGCAGGATGCCCCACGACTGAGTAAGTAGCCATAGAATGCAGTATGTAAGAATTGATAATTGATTCTGTATAACGGATAGGTATGTCTCAATATCCCTTCATTTACTTCACAGCTGCAGGTGACTGTGCTGCGAATCAGCAAGCCTATGCTGATAGGCTGCAAAAGCTGCGCCACCAGGCAGGTTAGTGAAAATTCTGCATGTTGTGTTATATAAAATAGGGGAGAGAGCATGAAATAAAGTGTTGTAGTACAATAATACAGCCATAAAATGGCCTGAAAAAGTCCTCTGCATGTACTGTCATACGAAATAGTCATAGTGCCAGAAAAAGAGCGTAGTAACCCATTAAGAAAGGTAACATATGTCTGGAATAAAATCTCTGCAGGTACTGTCATATAATATATGTGAGTGAGCCTGCAAAAGTGTGCTCTCTAACCCATTAATAAAGGTATAATATGTCTTGAATATGTCTGCCATATGCACTGTTATAACAAATAAAGGAGTGAGCCTGTGGAAAAGTGTGTAATGTCAGTAATAAAGATTTAAAACCTGGAGTGTGTGTGTGTGTCACTTAGTGTTAGAAAAATATGTATTAGTGTATGTATTAGTAATATGCTTAGTGCATTTAAGGTTTGAAAAGGGTTAACACATTTATTCTATTTCACACTGCATAAATCTGTACAAACTGCAGAAGCTTTCCAGTCTTGTATTGTCATGAAATATGCGCAGTTATGATCTTTGCTTATGCTCTGGAAATTTACAGGGAAGCAGATAATTTCTGCTTGTGTCAGGAAAATAATAAATAGATGTATCGCTTGCATTAATGTTATGAGATTTAGACAAGGAGTTCCGCTTATGCTGTGAGAAAATACACAGCTGCAGAAGCTATTGATAATAAGAACAAAGACTGCTTGAAAATATATGAACTGCAATCAGCGTTTACTAGTGTCTAAGCTAGAAAAGTACCTTGAAATGTAACACATGCATTAGAACTACACAATAGAAGCTTGTAGCAGGCTAAAGCCCCCAAGGCCATGTTGTTTTTCTCAAATGTTTTTCATAAATCCAGTCATGTCAGCAGAAAATCTGAGTAACATTTGCTGTAGAACAATACAGAAAGTTGTGTTTAAGTACGTCAACTATAGAAAGCAACATTTTGTAGAACAGTATAAGAAGAGCATACTTCCTGTTAGTAGTCAGGCAAAATCCTGTATTTGCATGTTTTTGTCTCCTTGCAGCAAGTAATTAAATGCCATATCTGAACCTTACGTGAATTGGTCTTTGAAGTTTTTTCCTTTGACAGATTGGTCCTTCGAGCCGGATACCCTCACTTCGCCTCGGATCAGATGGGCCAGGTGGCTTGAAACCGTACAGGGAAGAAACCACATCAGTTCTTCTTATTTGAAAAGCCCTCCGACTGAATTGTCGTGCAAAAGAGGCCAGCCACTTTCTGATCTGCGACTGAAGGATGGGTTTTTATGAACCAGGTGATCAATCACGAAGGCTCAGGTAAGGTGAATCTACTTTTTTCTGTTTTAGATCAGGGACTAGATTTGTATTGTTTTTGTCAAGACTGTATTTTTTTACAAGTCAGGGACAGAAAAGATTACTGTCTTGTCATAGATCAGGGAAAACAGAGTAGGTAGGCAGTCATTCTGAAGAGACTATAACAAAATCCATGGTACCACGTTAAAAAATAAGAGAGGTTACGTAACGATTAAAAGGGTAGAACAAAATGGGTAATAATTGCACAAAAAGACCCCAAAATCCGCCATTAACAGAAGATGCAAAATACATGCAGTCGCAGCACGCTGATAATATCAAATACTATTCAAAATGGGTTAATAAGTATGAATTTGACGGTAAATTAGAAAAATCCTCGCTTGTCAAACTTGTCAAACAGCTCAAAACTGATTCCAAAGGTCAGGTAAAAAAGCAACGCCAATTAGGAATTCCTCAGGCACACAGGTGGATTGAGGAAGTAAACCATAGGGAACAAAAGAATAATAAATCAAAAGCGATGTTTTTAGATAAGGAGGACAACAACTTAGTGATGGCATCAGCCCCTCCACCTCCCTTACCAGAATACGAAGCAAGTGAACAGGTTAGTCCACCCCCACGATATCCTGTTGTCACTGAAAATAGAGACATTAAAAGAGCAAAACCGTTTATTAGAGATCCCATCGAGACCAGGTCTCGAACATGGGCAGGTAACTCAAAAGGAGACATTGAGTTATATCAAATGGTTAGGAATTCACAATCTATGAGTGAAGAAGAAATATGCCCACTTATAGAAGTACCTAATCCTTAGGCAGGGCAAGAAGGTCAAGATCCAACTATTCTAGTGTATAGACCCTGGACTCCGGAAGATATCCAGAAAGCCACTGAGGGAATTCCCCATCCAAAAGTTAATTTTAGAAAGTTCTCAGAAGATTTACAAGGAATGAGGCTAAGTTATAATTTAAACGGAGAAGAGGTAGAAAAAGTAGTTAGACAAATTGTGGGACCAGATTGGCACATGATTAGTGGCAACTGGAATCCCTGTGACTCTGCACACAGACCTCTCCCACATAGCAGCGCAGAACTAGACAACAGAGTAAAAGGTCTTACAGACCGCATCTCTGAGAAATGGAAGCATAGGGCAGACTGGACTTGTATTAATCAATGCATCCAACAAGAAGGTGAAACTGTTGACAGATATTATGCCAGACTATTAGAATGTTTTAATAACCACTGTGGAATGCAGGTTCCTGAAGATCAGACACAAGATTCCCCATATGAACAGCAGTTAAAGAATGCATTTTTGAAAGGCAGTATTGCACCCATAAGCAGTTTTATTACAAAACACATGGTAGATCATCGTACAAGCCGGTTACAGTCATTACTCGAATATGCTAGGCATGCCGAAAGGCATTTTAATGGCAAAAAGAAAAAGAAAGCCCAAGTATTTTCTGTAGAAGATGGAGCAGAAGTTTATGTAGTACAGTCCGGGAAAAAGGGCAAGAAAAATGCCCAGGGAAACAAACAATCTGATCAGCGATCAGAGGACTTTGAAGGGCGAAAGAAAAGGGGAGAATGTTTTAAATGCGGTAAAAAGGGACACTTGGCAAGGGATTGTAAGAAAAACAAGAAGGCAACCACGCAAGACAAAGAGAGTGAGGACTGACTATATGATAGGAATCACTAGAAGGGGATTACGGAGAAAGGACAAATGAGAATGTGATAGAAGGAGTAGAGAATGTGACAGAAGAAATAGAGGAAGTGCAGGAAGTTACAGATAGTGAAGAAAATGAAATATTGGATTTAGCTTTACTGAGCTTAGAGCTCTATTTAGCAGACAAAAAACCAGAAGTTACGCTCTTGGTAGAAGGGAGGGAAGTCTAATTCTTGTGTGATTCAGGGGCATCACGACCCCTGATACATCCCTCCAAACTGCCAGAAAATTCAGAGTCACCTGATTATATACTAGTAAAAGCAGCTAATGGACAGCTGTACCGGGAGCCTCTCTCCCGTGGCATCGCAATAACTGATCCTGTTTCAGGATTGACCCAGAAAAGCAAAATTGTTGTTTTTGCAAAATGCCCAGTAAACCTCTTGGGCAGAGACCTTATGCAGCTATTTGGTATAGCAGTAGTTCTGACCATGCAGGGTATGGAAGCACAGTGACAAATTGATACCTTTGCAGTGCAATTGGAGGGTGAAGTGTTTTATTGGTACAGTCAGGACTTGGTTATGACTGGTCCAGGGACTGTGACCGAAGAATTAATGAATATAGCCATCAGTAAGTTCCTCTCCCTTGACATTGACAAACAGCACCTGTTGCACTGTACTCTGTATTACTGTAACACACCAGGACCTGATAAAGAATATGAGCAAACAGATTGATATTACGTAATCTGTACTGGGACATGGAAGGGAACAGTGTGGCCAGCTGTTCATTGCCCCAGGAGTTCTTTGCACTTTATAAATCTTATCGATTACCACATGTTAGCTTAACTAAGGACAGAAACATAGAATGGGCAGACTTAGGAGAAAAAGTTACAAGATGGGAAACGCAGACAGAATTAGAACTGTCAGAACAAGGAATACGAATACAGAGGTTGAATTGGATAACTCAGACCCACCCAGCCGTGCACTTGCAGTCTAGCAAGAACAGCTGATTAACACTCCTATTAAAGGAGGAAGAGAATGCCTTACAGAATATACCAGAAACTCTCTGGTCAACAGGAAAGTCAGATGTAGGACTTATTCGTACAGCAGGACCAGTTACTATTACGCCAAAGTCAGCATTTAGACCACAGAAAAGACAATATCCCTTAAGAAAAGATGCAGAGGTAGGAATCAAACCTATTATAGCAGCTTTACTTAAGGAAGGGGTACTGGTGGAATCTCCCGATTCACCATGTAACACACCCTTATTTCCTGTTAAGAAAGCAAATGGAGAATGGCGTATGGTCCAATATTTACAAGCTGTAAATGACGCAGTGATACCAAGGGCACCTGCAGTGCCAGACCCACACACCCTGTTAAATTATTTAAAACCTCAACAGAAATATTTTTCTGTGGTAGATATCAGTCATGCGTTCTTTTCGATACCGATACACCCTGACAGCCAGTATTGGTTTGCATTCACATTTCAGGGGAAAAGGTATACATATACGTGACTACCACAGAGATATTGTGAAAGGCCGACCATATTCTCACAAGAAATGGCAAGCAACTTGGCAGGATTTACCCCACCAAGAGGCAGTCAGATTTTACTTTATGTTGATGATATCCTGCTGACGGTCCCCACCCAGCAAGATTGCAAAGAAGATACCATAGCACTATTACAGTTTTTAGCCACTGAAGGACATAAGGTAAACAAAAATAAACTGCAGCTTTGGAAAAAACAAGTTAAATACATAGGATATGTAATATCCAAAGAGGGTAGAACATTAGACAAGGACAGAAAAGTAGCAATTTTACAAGCACCAAAACCCACTACCAAGAAGGAAATGATGTCCTTCCTAGGTACGACTAATTTTTGCCGGAGCTGGATTCCAAACTATGCCTTGGAATCTGCACCACTGACTGACTTGATATATAAAAAGCCTATGGCAGCACAGGACTTGCTGCAATGGACACCAGAAGCAGAATCTGCTTTCTGCAAACTGAAACAGTTAATAGCGTCCTCATTAGTTCTGGGATTACCAAACTATCATAAACGTTTTTTCCAAACTATAGATTGTAAGCAAGGTTATATGACATCAGTGTTAACACAACAGCACAGGGACAAGCAACGCCCCATTGCTTATTATTCATCACAACTAGACCCAGTGGCACGGTCTTTACCTCACTGTGTACAAGCAGTAGTTGCAGCTGCAATGGCAGTACAGGCTTCGGCCTCAGTAGTTTTGTTCCACCCTCTCACATTGAGAGTGCCTCATGCAGTCGCAATTATTTTACTGCAAGAGAAGGTAGCATATCTTTCCCCTGCTAGGCATCTTTCCTGTATGACTATATTGTTGAGCCAACCTCATATGACAATTGAGCGATGCATGACTTTGAACCCTTCTACCTTGCTCCCAACTCCTGCAGATGGCACACCACAATGCTGCCTTCAGGTGACTGAGCAAAAGACACTGCCTAGAAAAGATCTCATGGATGTCCCCTTGGATGATGCCGAGGTGACATACTACGTGGATGGCTCGTGCAAAAGGGGTCCTGCAGAACAGAACCTAGTGGGATATGCAGTAGTTTCTGATACTGAGATTATAGAAGCAAAACCTTTATCACACAACTTATCTGCACAGGCAGCAGAATTGATTGCCTTGACACGGGCATGTACCTTAGCAAAGGGTAAATGTGTGAACATTTTTACTGACAGCCAGTACGCTTTTTCTACTGTACATGTTTTTGCGCAACAGTGGAAGAACCGAGGAATGATAAGATCTACTGGCAAACCTATTAATCATGCAGAGTTTATTTTAGATCTTTTAGAATCTATTCAGTTACCTCAGAAAGTAGCTATTTGTAAATGCACAGCTCATACCAAGCAACAGGATAGGATTTCAAAAGATAATGTGAGAGCTGATACAGCTGCAAAGCAGGCAGCTTCAGAAGTATTTCTTTTGAATGAGGAACTACAACCCTCTGAGATTTTAGACTTAGAAATGTTAAAGACAATGCAGACACTCACTACGCAAGTTGAGAAACAAAGATGGGTAAAACGAGGAGCAATTCTCGAAAAGGGGCTGTACATCTCTAAAGAAGGAAAACCAATATTACCATCTAATTTGTTTAGATATGCAGCTTTGTTGAGCCATGGGCAATGCCATGTCTCAACAGGGGGGATGGTACAGCTGGTGAACCGAGTGTTCACAACATATGGATTTACAAACTATTCTAAAAAATTTTGTTTGATGTGCCACATTTGTAACAAACATCATGCACAAGGGGTGTTAAAGCCCAAGCAAGGGAGTTTCCCTACACCACCGTAGTATCCGTTTCATACTATGTGTATGGATTTCATAGAATTGAACAAATGTGAAAATAAGAAGTATTGTCTTGTCATTGTAGATATGTTTTCCAGATGGGTGGAAGCCTTTCCGACCAAAAATCCAGACGCGGCTACAGTAGCGAAAGTCCTTGTTAAAGAAATCATCCCTAGATTCGGCATTCCGGAAAGGATCTACAGTGACAACGGTACACATTTTGTAAACCAAACCATACAACAGTTAAGTAAACATTTTGGTATTTCTTTAAAGAATCATTGTGCATACCATCCGCAGTCTGCAGGGCTAGTTGAGAGGCATAATGGGATTTTAAAGAATAAACTAAGGAAATTAATAGTAGAAACAGAGAAGAATTGGGTGTACTGTCTGACTCTGGCACTGTTGAGCATGAGAACTGTTCCGAATACAAAAGGATTGACTCCTTTTGAAAAACTATTTGGAAGAGCTTATTATATACCTCAGTGGAAACCTCTCATGCCCACAGACCAGGAAGCCGACTGTACGCTAGCAGAGTATATGAGAAATTTGTTGAATTCTAAACATCTGTTACAGTCAAATTCTGTTTCAGATAAAGAACAAACCGAGACATCGGAAATGGCAGTGGCCCCCGGGGAGTGGATCTGGGTAAAAACAATCAAAAAGAAAAACTGGACTACACCAAAGTGGGAAGGTCCATATCAGGTGCTCCTGTCGACACCTACTGCAGTCAAAATCGCAGAGCGGGCCTCGTGAATCCACCTGATGCACTGCAAACTAGTTAAGAACTTTGAACTGGACAAAAATCTTGTCACATGTCAAGAGCAAAAATGATAGAATCCAGAAGAATCCAAATAAAACTACTCAGAAGAGTTGGAGAAAACAGGAATGCAGAACAACTATTTCCTCAGAAGTATTGCATAATCATCCTGTTAACTGTACTAGTGACAATAATCTTTTTGTTGTGGCCATTCCTTTTCTCAGCCACACAAACTGAACTGAATAAATGTGAAGCGTTGCTCATAGACTGGCACCCAAACTTCAACACTTACCAGGCCATCAAATATGTGTATGCTGAGACTTTCAATGTTTCGATTTGCTGGATTTGCACAGCTTTGCCGACAGCATACGGGGGGTTATTGATGACTTCAGTCCCCATAGGAGTCAACGAGACCTGGGAAAACTTGATTTATGATACATCAACTGTTACATCACAAGATAAAATCGCATTGCACTTGTCAGTCCACAAAAAGGGACTGTGTGTTTTTATAAAAATTATACTGCTTAGGTGGGTTGGAGCAATTGCAATGTGACTGTTCCTTATAGATGCTACACTAAAGCTAATAATGCAGGTTCTTATTGTAATACAAACTATGATTCATTTTTTGAATTAATGCACAAAACAACTGATGAAGTAAAGCATGATTCTGTTCTTTATAAACAACTGTCTATAATTGATAGAAAAATGTTTCATGCAGGACAAGTGTATATTCATAGTAAAGTTACTACTAAAGTAGAGGATTGTTATTTTGTATGTGGTAGAAAAGCATACAAGTGGTTAACTGAGAATTGGTCTGGCAGTTGTTTTTTGGGCTACCTGGTTCCGGCCATACGACACACGGCAGTCTTACCTCGAGGAAAAATTCGGAATGTCCGAGAAGTCGTCAAGAAACCTGTAAATCCAGTGGGGCAAATTGATGCACGCTGGAAAAACCATCATTCGATAAGTGATAAACTGACACACATGGACTTGAGTGACAGTGTTATATTGTGGGCAGGTATATTACCAGCATATGGAGCAGTGAAATCTGGGAGCTGAGAAAATTGTCTAAACTTCTCGAAGTAATGAGCAATGCAACTTTTTCTGCCCTAGAATTGGTGACTGATGAACTGAATGCCATGAGAACTGTAGTGCTTCAAAACCGCATGGCTCTTGACTTCACCCTAGCGGCGAGAGGCGGTACTTGCTCTTTAATCCAGGAGGAGTGCTGTTCGTATATTCCTGACCATAAACACAAGATAGAGAATCACCTTGAGGTAATTCAGCAAGTGTCGGACATGACCAAACCAGGACCAAACCCACTGACGGACTTTTTGCAGAAATGGTTTGAGGGGTGGGGTACTATCCTAATGAACATCCTGATTGCTATTTGTGTAGGAATGATCCTACTGGGAGTATGTGTTTGCTGTGGCATCCCCTGCATAAAATGACTGATCAAAGACCTTAAAGACAAATCATTTTCAGAAACCTTATATCAAAGTGCTGAGTTTGAAGAACTGTTAAAAAATTGAAAATGCTTTCATAAGTTTAAACTGAATGAATCTCTTAATGCAAATCCTGAGTAGGAAGAGGTTAGGGGAAGAAAAACTGTTTATGCTTATTTTGAAAGTAGAATAAAGTATTAAAAGGGGGGAAATGTTAGAAAAATATGTATTAGTGTATGTATTAGTAATATGTTTAGTGCATTTAAGGTATGAAAAGGGTTAACACATTTATTCTATTTCACACTGCATAAATCTGTACAAACTGCAGAAGCTTTTCAGTCTTGTATTGTCATGAAATATGCGCAGTTATGATCTTTGCTTATGCTCTGGAAATTTACAGGGAATCAGATAATTTCTGCTTGTGTCAGGAAAATAATAAATAGATGTATCGCTTGTATTAATGTTATGAGATTTAGACAAGGAGTTCCGCTTATGCTGTGAGAAAATCCACAGCTACAGAAGCTATTGATAATAAGAACAAAGACTGCTTGAAAATATATGAACTGCAATCAGCGTTTACCAGTGTCTAAGCTAGAAATGTACCTTGAAATGTAACACATGCATTAGAACTACACAATAAAAGTTTGTAGCGGGCTAAAGCCCCCAAGGCCAGGTTGTTTTTCTCAAATGTTTTTCATAAATCCAGTCATGTCAGCAGAAAATCTGAGTAACATCTGCTGTAGAACAATACAGAAAGTTGTGTTTAATTACGCCAGCTATAGAAAGCAACATTTTGTAGAACAGTATAAGAAGAGCATACTTCCTGTTAGTAGTCAGGCAAAATCCTGTATTTGCATGTTTTTGTCTCCTTGCAGCAAGTAATTAAATGCCATATCTGAACCTTACGTGAATTGGTCTTTGAAGTTTTTTCCTTTGACACTTAGTTTGAAATGTTGTTGTACCCTTGCATTATACAAATAGTATTGTGTTAGAAAGTGCTGGCAACCCAGAGTTCTGCAGTCCCAGCTACAGTGGGTGATGGAAGTGCTAGTAGCTGTGAAGCATATATACAGTCCTCAACAGTCAGTTACTGGCTGGCATGCAAAAGTAAATCTGGCACATGAGTAGCATGCTAATATGTTCCCCAGAAATGTGAGTGTGCTTCAATAAATGCAGGGTTCTGCACAAATTGAAGTGAAAATGTCATGTGAACACATCCAGATATGTAGATAAAGAAATATAAATGCAACCATGAAATATGTAGCAGTAACATCTGCATCTTGGAGAGTTAGTATATCAGATATAGGTCAAGTGTATATTGAACTAGCCAAACCCATTACACAACCTAATGCATGGTGGCAAGTGTAATAATACATGTAGGGAATATACACTTGCAGTCACTAGGAATGTAGTGTAGAGTAAAAGTGATTATAAGATGTTAACTGAGGTTTTTTCTACACCCTACTGTTTGTGCATAAACCATGTAATTCCACACCTCAATGGGTATGTGTAATCTTAAATATTTGTTGGGAAATATGTCCTATTGTTTTATAAATATTTGCTTTCATGTTGATGCATGTGCCCTGTTCAAACACCACGTTCATGGTGGCCTGTTGCTACCAAACATTCCTGCATGCTGTTGGAATATCCACTGTCATTCAATATATGCATGTGTTATGCTTGCTGTTCAACTGTTGGAACCTTGGTGTGTTGGGTTAATGGGAATATTACTGCATGCTGTTACAACTAATCTGGAATGCTGTTGTTTATGTTGTAATTAAACACACCCAATCACAGAACGTATGGGAAGGCTGGTCCCAGCGGACCCACCTGTCCCTCCTCAGTTGGCGAGTGCACCTGGCACCAGCAGCTCCAGTGCCCAGCCCAAGCTCCCCTCCTCCATTGGTCCTGTGCCACCTTCAGGTGGAAGCGCTGCAGGGGATGGGGATCATCCCCCCCGTGCAAGCGTGGGTGGAGAAGGGCCACCTGTCACCCTTCGAAGGGTCCAGGCTGTGGTGCATAGGGAGATCCAGCATTCAGTCGCTGATCCCCTACGCCAGCTTGAGGCGAGAGTGGCGCGTCTCTCGGGTGAGCCAGCCGATCCTACTCAGCCCCCAGCACAGCCACCCTCAGGGCTGTGAAGGTGCAGTGGTGACTGCCCATGGGTGGGGATCTCAGTTCCACTGTTACCATCTGTGGACTCATGGGCTTGCGATTTCCGAACAACCTTCCCCATCAATTGTGTTCACCCACTCCATGTGTCAAATTCCACCCCTGTATGTGTCTTATTTGTCTTGTCTGTTTACCTCCCTAACCTACCTCCCCAAATATACCTACATCCCCTACCTCACATTCCACTCTCACCTGAAAAAATAAAATTAAAAAAAAGGGCAATCTGTTCCCACAAAAAAATTATGCCCCATACATAGCTGCCCATTTCACACACATGTCCGCAGGACATGTAAACTGATAATTATAATTGGCAGTACAACATACTCTGTTGTCCTCACCCCTCTCTCAGGGGTGGAAGGTTGCAAATTTCACACCAAATTACGAACATATGCACAGCTGTTGCTGGTAAAGAAATGGGCAGCTATGGGCCTTCCCTACACCCTTCCTGCACATCCCAGCTGGTTTCCCTACTGTCTTTCCCTCTTTGTGCCCCCTTTTTCACCACTTTCCTATCTCCCCATTTTCTTTTCTTTCAAAGAAATTAGCGCGGGGGTTAGCGGGAGTAATCACTTTTAAGCAGTAGTTAGCGGGGGTGCACGAGTGTAAGCTTGTGTGCTCTTAGCTAAGCATCGCTAAGCATCACGCAAACCCACGCAAACCTGCTTACAACTGCTTAAAAGTGCCTTAGTCACTCTGTATGACAGGGCCCTTGTATTGCTCAGCAGCAAAATAAAATACACGTATTAGTCTCGAACCCCAGACCTTGGGCTCACCAGTCTGCATGAAGTATCACTACACCACAGCAGATATACAATAACTTGGTGCTGAAAGAAATATATCATGCATTACAATGAGTGAATGTAAAGGGAGAATAGGAATGGCATAACACAAATCATGTTCTGTGGCCCTTAACCAGCAAGTGTTGCGGAATTGCATGACATGACTGTGAAAAGAGAACCAGCCATGCTAGTAGGGAATAATGTTACAGTAGCACCTTACAAACTCCACACAGTATCAGAGCAGGATAAACACTGGCATATTTGAATAGGTCAGAGGCCAGACCTCCCAACTGTGACTGGTTTACAGGGATGTCCCTGATTTGCAAACAAATGTTAGCTGTGCCCCTCAGACTCCTTGTGAAATGTAGTAACAGTAGGCAGAAAGGTGGGGAATCCCACTTAATAATAAATGTCAATAAGTGAGAGTATACACTGCTTGCACGTCAGAAAAGGTGTAGTAATACATATGCTCAGAATCCCCAAAGTCACAACTGCAAAATATCTGAAATATATCACAGGTGTATACCACTGATATGTACCTTTCCCTGAGGCTGCTCAAATATATACCTGAGAGTATCTGAGGCCTGGAAGAGTCAGAAACACACAGGCATATCAGCCTGTCTGCTGTTACACACTCTGCAAATAGCTGTAGAATGAATTCCACACGCATGCCCTTATGTAGGAGTACAGCACAGAAATATCAAAGGATGTAGCCATGTATTGCTAGCAACCACCTGTGACAATGCCATTGTTCAGGTGCTGAAAAGACTGGTGTGGTGCACAGTTAATGAATAATAGGCTAACCTCTGTCTACCATCTGGATATGTCCACAGGTGGGAGCTACTCAGACAGATTACTAGCCTTTATAGACTTACAGGTACACAGCAACTCTGCATGTTCAGCAAGATAAACATCACACAATAATAAATAATGCACTCTGCAGTTCTGCACCCCTACCCAAAGGTACTATATACCCGTGTAGTCAGGCACAACCAAGGGTGTAGGTAGGCATACAGTAGTGAAATATGTCCAGTTGTCCTGAGCAGACTGTGCTAATGTCAACACAAACAAACCACAAACTGTTCAGAAGTGAGTAACGTACTAATGACAGTATAGCAGTTCACAAACAGTGCATGTGCCTGATATTCATAATTGATAGTACAACATACTTAGTTGTCCTCACCCCTCTCTCAGGGGTGGAAGGTTTCAAATATCCCTCCTAATGTATTGCATATGCACAGCTGTTGCTGGTAAAGAAATGGGCAGCTATGGACCTTCTCCACACCCATCCTGTACATCCCGAGCTGGTTTCCCTACTGACTTCCCCTCTTTGTGCACCCTTTATCACCACATTCCTATCTCACCATTTACTTTTCTGTCAAAGAAATGAGCGCAGGGGTTAGCGGGAGTGAGTACTTGTAAACAGTAGTAAGCAGGTTTGCACCAGTGTGCGCATGTGTGCGCTTAGCTTAGCATTGCTAAGATATGATAAGCTAAGCCAAATTTAGCTTAGTATTGCTAAAATAAAATAAGCTAAGCTAAGCTTAGCTTAGCATCGCTAAGTGTCACGCAAACCCACGCAAACCCGCTTACAACTGCTTAAAAGTGCCTTAGTCACTCTGTATGACAGGGCCCTTGTACTGTTCAGCAGCAAAATAAAATACCCTTGTCAGTCTCAAACCCCACACCTTGGACTCACCAGTCTGAATAATGTACCACTAAGCCACAGCAGATATGCAATAACTTGGTGCTGAAAGAAATATAACATGCATTACAATGAGTGAATGTAAAGGGAAAATAGGAAAGCCATAGGAATACATTGCAATAACTACTGTTGTATGCCAGTTAATTCTCTAATTCGAAAAGAAATTACATACTCCCATGTATCCAGTGTTAGCATTAGGAGGTGTGAGTAAACCTACACACTGAGAAGAGTGTACTGGAAGAAGCAACAGTCAGGTTTCAGTACAACATGCATTTCACTGGCTACAACCCAGCTTCAGATATGAGACTTATACCAACCTTCTGACTGAGACAACAGTGTCCACAGCAAACAAGCATGGTCCCCACCTTGCAAAACTGAAAGGGCTACGCCTACCTAACCTATCATTTTATAGCAGTGTCTTGAAATCACAGTGAGAACTGCAATTACCACACAGCAGGCTGCATGCAATTACTAAATGGTGGGCACCAATTGGTGCAGTGGCCATCACATGCACATGTGCAGATACCTAGAAAAGCAGCCTGTATCTGCTGTCCACACATGCAATAATATCATTGCACCAACTGGGAGAGAGAGAGAGAGAGAGAGCGCAAGCGAGAGAGACAGACAGAGACAGACAGACAGACAGATGGATACAAACAGTCAGTAGGAGACAGACACTGAAAAGAAAGACCAACACACAGAGGAAACCAAAAAAAAAAATCAACACCTACAACAGACGGAGATGAGGAATACAAAGGTAAGGTATGTAACAGATATGTATTTGCTGACATCCGAATGATGTGTCTGAAGGGTACTCTACATACTGTGAATCATCCATATGTGGCAGCAGTCCGAATCTATATGTACACACACACACGCACACACAGGCCAGAACTTCAAAAAGAGAGTCAGGTGGCAATCCTATCAACTAGGTGCACTGATGCTGTTCATAAAAATGGTATTTTATACTTTGTGTGACATCCTTCCAGAGGGGGATGCATATCCGGTACATGCAGATCCATTGTAAGAGATTCCTACTGACTTTGAGTCAGTCCTTGCATTGTCAGAGAGCAGCCATAATATACACCTGAATTTACTTTAACATACATTCCCTCGGATTCACGAAACCTCCATGTAAGACTTAATATGTCTTGTACTTGGAGGCTGCAGTTCGAATGGTATGACGGACAGCGTCAGTGCCATGAATATTCATGAAGGCACACTGACTCAACCGTAACTCTTACACGGACTGAGTAGGAAAGCAGGGGGCATGTCTGACTGCCGAGTAGTCTAAATGTCCACGCCCCTGCAAGGTTCTAAAAAGCATAACGTCAACACACAAGAGCGAGTTCGGCTTCAAAATGTAATTTTGCACCCAACACCACACCCCTGACACTTTTTTTAAATCCACGATATAGCTGCCCGTAGATTTTATGCTGCAAGTGTGTGCATGGGTGTGCCCATTGCTTAGCTGTAGTTAGCAATTCCAGCATGGAAGAGCATAAGAAAGAATGTTTGTGCAGATCGCACCAAATTGTAATAGTGTAATGGTAGAGCGTATGCACAAAGAGGAGGCATTCACGGTTTGAGTCCCACCATTCCCCTTTGTATTTATGTTGTAAATCAGTATATGAAATAATACCAGACATATATAATTAAAATATTAGTAAAAGCAGTGAAATGGCCAATGTATCAGTGAACAAAATATATATTTTTAAAGGATCCAGATATATAATAGCCTGCCATTAAGCAGCGCTTTACCCAGCTAAACAGAAGTGCCCAAAGTTTAAAAGCGCTTTACCCAGCGCAATACAGGTGCCCATAGCTTAATAGCGCTTTATCCAGCGCAATAGAGTTGGCCAAAGTTTAAATGCGCTTTACCCAGCACAATGTGTTTGCGCGGACATGTGCACCACAACCAGGGCACCGTAGGGCACTGGGGAGCAACGTAGAACTAAGTTGCTTAAATGCAGCCACACCCCCTAGCCTGTCTAGACAGTATTAAAATAAAAGAATGACAAGGCTCGAACCCAGGACCCTGTGCATCATATTCAAAGTACAGAACCACTAAGCCATGATAGCTTAAAAGATGCAGCTACTATTAGCATATATATATATATATATATATATATATATACATACTTAGAAATGGTAGATTAACCATTACTAAGCATGTCTGCAGTCAGCCTAGAATTCTCAAAAACGGCCAATCACAAAAAAGTGCGGGAAATGCGGCATATTCAAGCCCCATAGGCAGGAATACTCACCATAACTGATTGTAGCTCACATTTTCAGTCAGAATGGCAGGTGCAGGAGAGGGTTCACACTTCTGAGCACAGCGTTGGGGCATCGAGGAGCCGAAATACATGGTTTGGCTCCTTGTCCACTGTCATGAGTCCAGACTCCTGCAGGGCCAATTCCAAGGGATGGAGTACAAGGCTGAGGCTTGGAACCGGTTAGCTCATGACCTCACCAGTGCCACAGGCGTTCCTTGCACCGATGAGCAGGTCCGTCACCACCATGCAGACCTGAAGAGACGGAAGGAGAACCGCCTGAACCAATGGATACAGGAGGCCCATGGGATGCAGGATGCCCCACGATTGAGTAAGTAGCCATAGAATGCAGTATGTAAGAACTGATAACTGATTCTGTATAACAGATAGGTATGTCTCAATATCCCTTCATTTACTTCACAGCTGCAGATGACTGTGCTGAGAATCAGCAAGCCTATGTTGATAGGCTGCAAAGGCTGTGCCACCAGGCAGGTTAGTGAAAATTCTGCATGTTTTGTTATATAAAATAGGGGAGAGAGCATGAAATAAAGTGTTGTAGCACAATAATACAGCCATAAAATGGCCTGAATAAGTCCTCTGCATGTACTGTCATACGAAATAGTCATAGTGCCAGAAAAAGAGCGTAGTAACCCATTAAGAAAGGTAACATATGTCTGGAATAAAATCTCTGCAGGTACTGTCATATAATATATGTGAGTGAGCCTGCAAAAGTGTGCTCTAACCCATTAATAAAGGTATAATATGTCTTGATTATGTCTGCCATATGCACTGTTATAACAAATAAAGGAGTGAGCCTGTGGAAAAGTGTGTAATGTCAGTAATAAAGGTTTAAAACCTGGAGTGTGTGTGTGTCACTTAGTGTTAGAAAAATATGTATTAGTGTATGTATTAGTAATATGCTTAGTGCATTTAAGGTTTGAAAAGGGTTAACACATTTATTCTATTTCACACTGCATAAATCTGTACCAACTGCAGAAGCTTTCCAATCTTGTATTGTCATGAAATATGCGCAGTTATGATCTTTGCTTATGCTCTGGAAATTTACAGGGAAGCAGATAATTTCTGCTTGTGTCAGGAAAATAATAAATAGATGTATCACTTGTATTAATGTTATGAGATTTAGACAAGGAGTTCCGCTTATGCTGTGAGAAAATACACAGCTGTAGAAGCTATTGATAATAAGAACAAAGACTGCTTGAAAATATATGAACTGTAATCAGCGTTTACTAGTGTCTAAGCTAGAAAAGTACCTTGAAATGTAACACATGCATTAGAACTACACAATAGAAGCTTGTAGTGGGCTAAAGACCCCAAGGCCAGGTTGTTTTTCTCAAATGTTTTTCATAAATCCAGTCATGTCAGCAGAAAATCTGAATAACATCTGCTGTAGAACAATACAGAAAGTTGTCTTTAATTACGTCAACTATAGAAAGCAATGTTTTGTAGAACAGTATAAGAAGAGCATACTTCCTGTTAGTAGTCATGTAAAATCCTGTATTTGCATGTTTTTGTCTCATTGCAGCAAGTAATTAAATGCCATATCTGAACCTTACGTGAATTGGTCTTTGAAGTTTTTTCCTTTGACAGATTGGTCCTTCAAGCTGGATACCCTCACTTTGCCTCGGATCAGATGGGCCAGGTGGCTTGAAACCGTACGGGGAAGAAACCACATCGGTTCTTCTTATTTGAAAAGCCCTCCAACTGAATTGTTGTGCAAAAGAGGCCAGCCACTTTCTGATCTGTGACTGAAGGATGGGTTTTTATGAACCAGGTGATCAATCACGAAGGCTCAGGTAAGGTGAATCTACTTTTTTCTGTTTTAGATCAGGGACTAGATTTGTATTGTTTTTGTCAAGACTGTATTTTTTTTACAAGTCAGGGACAGAAAAGATTACTGCCTTGTCATAGATCAGGGAAAACAGAGTAGGTAGGCAGTCATTCTGAAGAGACTATAACAAAATCTGTGGTACCAGGTTAAAAAATAAGAGAAGTTACATAACGATTAAAAGGGTAGAACAAAATGGGTAATAATTGCACAAAAAGACCCCAAAATCCGCCGTTAACAGAAGTTGCAAAATACATGCAGTCGCAGCGCGCTGATAATATTAAATACTATTCAAAATGGGTTAATAAGTATGAATTCGACGGTAAATTAGAAAAATCCTCGCTTGTCAAACTTGTCAAACAGCTCAAAACCGATTCCAAAGGTCGGGTAAAAAAGCAACGCCAATTAAGAATTCCTCAGGCACACAGGTGGATTGAGGAGGTAAACCGTAGGGAACAAAAGAATAATAAATCAAAAGCGATGTTTTTAGATAAGGAGGACAATAACTTAGTGATAGCATCAGCCCCTCCGCCTCCCTTACCAGAATACGAAGCAAGTGAACAGGTTAGTCCACCCCCACGATATCCTGTTGTCACTGAAAATAGAGACATTACAAGAGCAAAACCATTTATTAGAGATCCCATCGAGACCAGGTCTCGAACACGGGCAGGTAACTCAAAAGGAGACATTGAGTTATATCAAATGGTTAGGAATTCACGATCTATGAGTGAAGAAGAAATATGCCCACTTATAGAAGTACCTAATCCTCAGGCAGGGCAAGAAGGTCAGGATCCAACTATTCTAGTGTATAGACCCTGGACTCCGGAAGATATCCGGAAAGCCACTGAGGGAATTCCCCATCCAAAAGTTAATTTTAGAAAGTTCACAAGGAATGAGGCTAAGTTATAATTTAAATGGAGAAGAGGTAGAAAAAGTATTTAGACAAATTGTGGGACCAGATTGGCACATGATTAGTGGCAACTGGAATCCCCATGACGCTGCACACAGACCCCTCCCACATAGCAGCGCAGAACTAGACAACAGAGTAAAAGGTCTTACAGACCGCATCTCTGAGAAATGGAAGCCTAGGGCAGACTGGACTTGTATTAATCAATGCATCCAACAAGAAGGTGAAACTGCTGACAGATATTATGCCAGACTATTAGAATGTTTTAATAACCACTGTGGAATGCAGGTTCCTGAAGATCAGACACAAGATTCCCCATATGAACAGCAGTTAAAGAATGCATTTTTGAAAGGCAGTACTGCACCCATAAGCAATTTTATTACAAAACTCATGGTAGATCATCGTACAAGCCGGTTACAGTCATTACTCGAATATGCTAGGCATGCCGAAAAGCATTTTAATGGCAAAAAGAAAAAGAAAGCCCAAGTATTTTCTGTAGAAGATGGAGCAGAAGTTTATGTAGTACAGTCCGGGAAAAAGGGCAAGAAAAATGCCCAGGGAAACAAACAATCTGTTCAGCGATCAGAGGACTTTGAAGGGTGAAAGAAAAGGGGAGAATGTTTTAAATGTGGTAAAAAGGGACACTTGGCAAGGTTCATAGGTTCATAGGTTCATAGGTTCATACTAGGCTATCTGCCCGAGGGCATTTACAAGCCTAGCCCATAGTTTTGTGGCTTACGCCACCCCTTTAGTATGGGGAACTATACCCATTATTTTGCTGTGCCTCTGTTGAGCAGTGACACTGAGGTAATCCCTGGGGTATATCTGCGATCTCCCATCCATTGGTCAAGATTTCTCTTGAACAAGGCCAGCGAGGTGCTCTGCCTCACATATACCGGGATTTTATTCCACAGCATAGGGAGTCTTTGGGATTGCAAAAAAAACAAGAAGGCAACCACAGAAGACAAAGAGGGTGAGGACTGACTATATGATAGTCAGGAATCACTAGAAGGGGATAACGGAGAAAGGACAAATGAGAATGTGATAGAAGGAGTAGAGGAAGTGCAGGAAGTTACGGATAGTGAAGAAAATGAAATATTGGATTTTGCTTTATTGAGCTTAGAGCTCTATTTAGCAGACAAAAAACCAGGAGTTACGATCTTGGTAGAAGGGAGGGAAGTCAAATTCTTGTGTGACTCAGGGGCATCACGAACCCTGATACATCCCTCCAAACTGCCAGAAAATTCAGAGTCACCTGATTATATACTAGTAAAAGCAGCTAATGGACAGCTATACCGGGAGCCTCTCTCCCGTGGCATCGCAATAACTGATCCTGTTTCAGGATTGACCCAGAAAAGCAAAATTGTTGTTTCTGCAAAATGCCCAGTAAACCTCTTGGGCAGAGACCTTATGCAGCTATTTGGTATAGCAGTAGTTCCGACCATGCAGGGTATGGAAGCACAGCGACAAATTGATACCTTTGCAGTGCAATCGGAGGGTGAAGTGTTTTATTGGTACAGTCAGGACTTGGTTACTAATATTAATGAATATAGCCATCAGTAAGTTCCCCTCCCTTGACATTGACAAACAGCACCTGCTGCACTGTACACTGTATTACTGTAACACACCAGGACCTGATAAAGAATATGAGCAAGAATTGTTTAAAAATCATGCAAACAGATTGATATTACGTAATCTGTACTGGGACATGGAAGGGAACAGTGTGGCCAGCTGTTCATTGCCCCAGGAGTTCTTTGCACTTTATAAATCTAATCGATTACCACATGTTAGCTTAACCAAGGACAGAAACATAGAATGGGCAGACTTAGGAGAAAAAGTTACAAGATGGGAAAGGCAGACAGAATTAGAACTGTCAGAACAAGGAATATGAATACAGAGGCTGAATTGGATAACTCAGACCCACCCAGCCATGCACTTGCAGTCTAGCAAGGACAGCTGATTAACACTCCAATTAAAGGAGGAAGAGAATGCCTTACAGAATATACCAGAAACTCTCTGGTCAACAGGAAAGTCAGATGTAGGACTTATTCGTACAGCGGGACCAGTTACTATTACGCCAAAGTCAGCATTTAGACCACAGAAAAGACAATATCCCTTAAGAAAAGATGCAGAGGTAGGAATCAAACCTATTATAGCAGCTTTACTTAAGGAAGGGGTACTGGTGGAATCTCCCGATTCACCATATAACACACCCTTATTTCCTGTTAAGAAAGCAAATGGAGAATGCATGATGGTCCAAGATTTACAAGCTGTAAATGACGCAGTGATACCAAGGGCACCTGCAGTGCCAGACCCACACACCCTGTTAAATGATTTAAAACCTCAACAGAAATATTTTTCTGTGGTAGATATCAGTAATGCGTTCTTTTCGATACCGATACACCCTGACAGCCAGTATTGGTTTGCATTCACATTTCAGGGGAAAAGGTATACATATACGCGACTACCACAGGGTTATTGTGAAAGTCAGACAATATTCTCACAAGAAATGGCAAGCAACTTGGCAGGATTTACCCCACCAAGAGGCAGTCAGATTTTACTTTATGTTGATGATATCCTGCTGACGGCCCCCACCCAGCAAGATTGCAAAGAAGATACCATAGCGCTATTACAGTTTTTAGCCACTGAAGGACATAAGGTAAACAAAAATAAACTGCAGCTTTGGAAAAAACAAGTTAAATACCTAGGATATGTAATATCCAAAGAGGGTAGAACATTAGATGAGGACAGAAAAGTAGCAATTTTACAAGCACCAAAACCCATTACCAAGAAGGAAATGATGTCCTTCCTGGGTACGACTAGTTTTTGCCGGAGCTGGATTCCAAACTATGCCTTGGAATCTGCACCACTGGCTGACTTGATATATAAAAAGCCTATGGCAGCACAGGACTTGCTGCAATGGACACCAGAAGCAGAATCTGCTTTCTGCAAACTGAAACAGTTAATAGCATCCTCATTAGTTCTGGGATTACTAAACTATCATAAACGTTTTTTCCAAACTGTAGATTGTAAGCAAGGTTATATGACATCAGTGTTAACACAACAGCACAGGGACAAGCAATGCCCCATTGCTTATTATTCATCACAACTAGACCCAGTGGCACGGTCTTTACCTCACTGTGTACAAGCAGTAGTTGCAGCTGCAATGGCAGTAGAGGCTTTGGCCTCAGTAGTTTTGTTCCACCCTCTCACATTGAGAGTGCCTCATGCAGTCGCAATTATTTTACTGCAAGAGAAGGTAGCATATCTTTCCCCTGCTAGGCATATTTCCTGTATGACTATATTGTTGAGCCAACCTCATATGACAATTGAGTGATGCACGACTTTGAACCCTTCTACCTTGCTCCCAACCCCTGCAGATGGTACACCACACTGCTGCCTGCAGGTGATTGAGCAAAAGACACTGCCTAGAAAAGATCTCACGGATGTCCCCTTGGATGATGCCGAGGTGACATACTATGTGGATGGCTCGTGCAAAAGGGGTCCTGCAGAACAGAACCTAGTGGGATATGTAGTAGTTTCTGATACTGAGATTATAGAAGCAAAACCTTTACCACACAACTTATCTGCACAAGCAGCAGAATTGATTGCCTTGACACGGGCATGTACCTTAGCAAAGGGTAAATGTGTGAACATTTTTACTGACAGCCAGTACGTTTTTTCTACTGTACATATTTTTGCGCAATAGTGGAAGAACCAAGGAATGATAACATCTACTGGCAAACCTATTAATCATGCACATTTTATTTTAGATCTTTTAGAATCTATTCAGTTACATCAGAAAGTAGCTATTTGTAAATGCACAGCTCATACCAAGCAACAGGATAGGATTTCAAAAGGTAATGTGAGAGCTAATACAGCTGCAAAGCAGGCAGCTTCAGAAGTATTTCTTTTGAATGAGGAACTACAACCCTCTGAGATTTTAGACTTAGAAATGTTAAAGACAATGCAGACACTCACTATGGAAGTTGAGAAACAAAGATGGGTAAAACGAGGAGCAATTCTCGAAAAGGGGCTGTGCATCTCTAAAGAAGGAAAACTGATATTACCATCTAATTTGTTTAGATATGCAGCTTTGTTGAGCCATGGGCAATGCCATGTCTCAACAGGGGGGAATGGTACAGATGGTGAACCGAGTGTTCACAACATATGGATTTACAAACTATTCTAAAAAATTTTGTTTGATGTGCCACATTTGTAACAAACATCATGCACAAGGGGCATTAAAGCACAAGCAAGGGAGTTTCCCTACACCACCGCATCCATTTCATACTATCTGTATGGATTTCATAGAATTGAACAAATGTGAAAATAAGAAGTATTGTCTTGTCATTGTAGATATGTTTTCCAGATGGGTGGAAGCCTTTCCGACCAAAAATCCAGACACGGCCACAGTAGCGAAAGTCCTCGTTAAAGAAATTATCCCTAGATTCGGCATTCCGGAAAGGATCTACAGTGACAACGGTACACACTTTGTAAACCAAACCATACAACAGTTAAGTAAACATTTTGGTATTTCTTTAAAGAATCATTGTGCATACCATCCGCAGTCTGCAGGGCTAGTTGAGAGGCATAATGGGATTTTAAAGAATAAACTAAGGAAATTAATAGTAGAAACAGAGAAGAATTGGGTGTACTGTCTGCCTCTGGCACCGTTGAGCATGAGAACTGTTCCAAATGCAAAAGGATTGACTCCTTTTGAAAAACTATTTAGAAGAGCTTATTATATACCTCAGTGGAAACCTCTCATGCCCACAGACCAGGAAGCCGACTGTACGCTAGCAGAGTATATGAGAAATTTGTTGAATTCTAAACATCTGTTGCAGTCAAATTCTGTTTCAGATAAAGAACAAACCGAGACATCGGAAGTGGCAGTGGCCCCCGGGGAGTGGATCTGGGTGAAAACAATCAAAAAGAAAAACTGGATGACACCAAAGTGGGAAGGTCCATATCAGGTGCTCCTGTCGACACCTACTTCAGTCAAAATTGCAGAGCGGGCCTCATGGATCCACCTGACGCACTGCAAACTAGTTAAGAACTTTGGACTGGACAAAAATCTTGTCACATGTCAAGAGCAAAAATGATAGAATCCAGAAGAATCCAAATAAAACTACTCGGAAGAGTTGGAAAAAACAGGAATGCAGAACAACCATTTCCTCAGAAGTATTGCATAATCATCCTGTTAACTGTACTAGTGACAATAATCTTTTTTTGTGGCCATTCCTTTTCTCAGCCACACAAACTGAACTGAATAAACGTGAAGCGTTGCTCATAGACTGGCACCCAAACTTCAACACTTACCAGGCCATCAAATATGTGTATGCTGAGACTTTCAATGTTTCGAATTGCTGGATTTGCACAGCTTTGCCGACAGCATACGGGGGGTTATTGATGACTTCAGTCCCCCTAGGCGTCAACGAGACCTGGGAAAACTTGATTTATGATACATCAACTGTTACATCACAAGATAAAATAGCATTGCACTTGTCAGTCCACAAAAAGGGACTGTGTGTTTTTATAAAAATGATACTGTTCAGGTGGGTTGGAGCAATTGCAATGTGACTGTTCCTCATAGATGCTACACTAAAGCTAATAACGCAGGTTCTTATTGTAATACAAACTATGATTCATTTTTTGAATTAATGCACAAAACAACTGATGAAGTAAAGCATGATTCTGTTCTTTATAAACAACTGTCTATAATTAATAGAAAAATGTTTCATACAGGACAAGTGTATATTCATAGTAAAGTTACTACTAAAGTAGAGGATTGTTATTTTGTATGTGGTAGAAAAGCATACAAGTGGTTACCTGAGAATTGGTCCGTCAGTTGTTTTTTGGGCTACCTGGTTCTGGCCATACGACACACAGCAGTCTTACCTCGAGGAAAAATTCGGAATGTCTGAGAAGTCGTCAAGAAACCTGTAAATCCAGTGGGGCAAATCGATGCACGCTGGAAAAACCATCATTCTATAAGTGATAAACTGACACACATGGACTTGAGTAACAGTGTTATATCGTGGGCAGGTATATTACCAGCATATGGAGCAGTGAAATTGATCTGGGAGTTGAGAAAACTGTCTAAACTTCTCGAAGTAATGAGCAATGCAACTTTTTCCGCCCTAGAATTGGTGACTGATGAACTGAATGCCATGAGAACTGTAGTGCTTCAAAACCGCATGGCTCTTGACTTCACCCTAGTGGCGAGAGGCGGTACTTGCGCTTTAATCCAGGAGGAGTGCTGTTCGTATATTCCTGACCATAAACACGAGATAGACAATCACCTTGAGGTAATTCAGCAAGTGTCGGACATGACCAAACCAGGACCAAACCCACTGACGGACTTTTTCCAGAAATGGTTTGGGGGGTGGGGTACTATCCTAATGAACATCCTGATTGCTATTTGTGTAGGAATGATCCTACTGGGAGTATGTGTTTGCTGTGGCATCCCCTGCATAAAAAGACTGATCAAAGACCTTATAGACATGTCAGTTTCAGAAACCTTATATCAAAGTGCTGAGTTTGAAGAACTGTTAAAAAATTGAAAATGCTTTCATAAGTTTAAACTGAATGACTCTCTTAACTGCAAATCCTGAGTAGGAAGAGGTTAGGGGAAGAAAAACTGTTTATGCTTATTTTGAAAGTAGAATAAAGTATTAAAAGGGGGGAAATGTTAGAAAAATATGTATTAGTGTATGTATTAGTAATATGCTTAGTGCATTTAAGGTTTGAAAAGGGTTAACACATTTATTCTATTTCACACTGCATAAATCTGTACAAACTGCATAAGCTTTCCAATCTTGTATTGTCATGAAATATGTGCAGTTATGATCTTTGCTTATGTTCTGGAAATTTACAGGGAAGCAGAAAATGTAGTTAAGGGAGGATGGCCTAATGGTTAAGGTGTTTGCCTTACAAACACAAGGTGCAGGGTTTGAGTCTCCCAAGGGATAATTGGCTAGGCTTACAATGGCTCACAAGGGCAGTTAGCCTAGTACTAACCTATTGAACCTATATTTCTGCTTGTGTCAGGAAAATAATAAATAGATGTATCGCTTGTATTAATGTTATGAGATTTAGACAAGGAGTTCCGCTTATGCTTTGAGAAAATACACAGCTGCAGAAGCTATTGATAATAAGAACAAAGACTGCTTGAAAATATATGAACTGCAATCAGCGTTTACTAGTGTCTAAGCTAGAAAAGTACCTTGAAATGTAACACATGCATTAGAACTACACAATAGAAGCTTGTAGCGGGCTAAAGCCCCCAAGGCCAGGTTGTTTTTCTCAAATGTTTTTCATAAATCCAGTCATGTCAGCAGAAAATCTGAGTAACATCTGCTGTAGAACAATACAGAAAGTTGTGTTTAATTACGTCAACTATAGAAAGCAACGTTTTGTAGAACAGTATAAGAAGAGCATACTTCCTGTTAGTAGTCAGGCAAAATCCTGTATTTGCATGTTTTTGTCTCCTTGCAGCAAGTAATTAAATGACATATCTGAACCTTACGTGAATTGGTCTTTGAAGTTTTTTCCTTTGACACTTAGTTTGAAATGTTGTTGTACCCTTGCATTATACAAATAGTACTGTGTTAGAAAGTGCTAGCAACCCAGAGTTCTGCAGTCCCATCTACAGTGGGTGATGGAAGTGCTAGTAGCTGTGAAGCATATATACAGTCCTCAACAGTCAGTTACTGGCTGGCATGCATAAGTAAATTTGGCACAAGAGTAGCATGCTAATATGTTCCCCAGAAATGTGAGTGTGCTTCAATAAATGCAGGGTTCTGTACAAACTGAAGTGAAAATGTCATGTGAACACATCCAGATATGTAGATAAAGAAATATAAATGCAACCATGAAATATGTAGCAGTAACATCTGCATCTTGGAGAGTTAGTATGTCAGATATAGGTCAAGTATATATTGAACTAGCCAAACCCATTACACAACCTAATGCATGGTGGCAAGTATAATAATACATGTAGGGAATATACACTTGCAGTCACTAAGAATGTAGTGTAGAGTAAAAGTGATTATAAGATGTTAACTGAGTTTTTTTCTACACCCTACTGTTTGTGCATAAACCATGCAATTCCACACCTCAATGGGTATGTGTAATCTTAAATATGTGTTGGGACATATGTCCTATTGTTTTATAAATATTTGCATTCATGTTGATGCATGTGCCCTGTTCAAACACCACATTCATGGTGGCCTGTTGCTACCAAAAATCCCTGCATGCTGTTGGAATATCCACTGTCGTTCAATATATGCGTGTGTTATGCTTGCTGTTCAACTGTTGGAATCTTGGTGTGTTAGGTTAATGGGAATATTACTGCCTGCTGTTACAACTAATCTGGAATGCTGTTGTTTATGTTGTAATTAAACACACCTAATCATAGAACGTATGGGATGGTCGGTCCCAGTGGACCCACCTGTCCCTCCTCAGTTGGCGAGTGCACCTGGCACCAGCAGCTCCAGTGCCCAGCCCGGGCTCCCCTCCTCCATTGGTCCTGTGCCACCTTTGGGTGGAAGCACTGCAGGGGATGGGGCTCGTCCCCCCGTGCAAGCGTGGGTGGAGAAGGGCCACCTGTCACCCTTCGAAGGGTCCGGGCTGTGATGCGTCGGGAGATCCAGCGTTCAGTCGCTGATCCCCTATGCCAGCTTGAGGAGAGAGTGGTGCATCTCTCGGGTGAGCCTGCCCATCCTACTCAGCCCCCAGCACAGCCACCCTTGGGGCTGTGAAGGTGCAGTGGTGACTGCCCATGGGTGGGGATCTCAGTTCCACTGTTACCATCTGTGGACTCATGGGCTTGCGATTTCCAAACAACCTTCCCCGTCAATTGTGTTCACCCACTCCATGTGTCAAATTCTGCCCCTGTATGTGTCTTGTTTGTCTTGTCTGTTTACCTCCCCAACCTACCTCCCCAAATATGCCTACATCCCCTACCTCACATTCCACTCTAACCTGAAAAAAAATATATATATAAAAAAAAGGGCAATCTGTTCCCACAAAAAAATTACGCCCCATACATAGCTGTCCATTTCGCACACGTGTCTGCCGGACATGTAAACTGATAATTATAATTGGCAGTACAACATACTCTGTTGTCCTCACCCCTCTCTCAGGGGTGGAAGGTTGCAAATTTCACACCAAATTATGAACATATGCACAGCTGTTGCTGGTAAAGAAATGGGCAGCTATGGGCCTTCCCTACACCCTTCCTGCACATCCCAGCTGGTTTCCCTACTGTCTTTCCCTCTTTGTGCCCCCTTTTTCACCACTTTCCTATCTCCCCATTTTCTTTTCTTTCAAAGAAATTAGCGCGGGGGTTAGCAGGAGTAAGCACTTTTAAGCAGTAGTTAGCGGGGGTGCGCGAGTGTGAGCTTGTGTGCGCTTAGCTAAGCATCGCTAAGCATCACGCAAACCCGCGCAAACCTGCTTACAACTGCTATTGGTTTCCCTACTGTCTTCCCCTCTTTGTGCACCCTTTATCACCACATTCCTATCTAACATTTACTTTTCTGTCAAAGAAATGAGTGCAGGGGTTAGCGGGAGTGAGCACTTGTAAACAGTAGTAAGCAGGTTTGCACCAGTGTGCGCTTGTGTGTGCTTAGCTTAGCATTGCTAAGATATGATAAGCTAAGCCAAGTTTAGCTTAGTATTGCTAAGATAAAATAAGCTAAGCTAAGCTTAGCATCTTGCTAAGCATTAGCAAACCCATAAAACCCGCTTACAACTGCTTAAAAGTGCCTTAGTCACTCTGTATGACAGGGCCCTTGTACTGCTCAGCAGCAAAATAAAATACCCTTGTCAGTCTCAAAACCCACACCTTGGACTCACCAGTCTGCATGACGTACCACTAAGCCACAGCAGATATACAATAACTTGGTGCTGAAAGAAATATAACATGCATTGCAATGAGTGAATGTAAAGGGAAAATAGGAAAGCCATAGGAATACATTGCAATAACTACTGTTGTATGCCAGTTAATTCTCTAATTCGAAAAGAAAATACATACTCCCATGTATCCAGTGTTAGCATTAGGAGGTGTGAGTAAACCTACACACTGAGAAGAGTGTACTGGAAGAAGCAACAGTCAGGTTTCAGTACAACATGCATTTCACTGGCTACAACCCAGCTTCAGATATGAGACATATACCAACCTTCTGACTGAGACAACAGTGTCCACAGCAAACAAGCATGGTCCCCACCTTGCAAAACTGAAAGGGCTACACCTACCTAATCTATCATTTTATAGCAGTGTCCTGAAATCACAGTGAGAACTGCAATTACCACACAGCAGGCTGCATGCAATTACTAAATGGTGGGCACCAATTGGTGCAGAGGCCATCACATGCACATGTGCAGATACCTAGAAAAGCAGCCTTTATCTGCTGTCCACACATGCAATAATATCATTGCACCAACTGGGAGAGAGAGAAAGCGCAAGCGAGAGAGACAAACAGAGACAGACAGACAGACAGATTGATACAAACAGGCAGTAGGAGACAGACACTGAAAAGTCTTACACAGAGGAAACCAAAAACAAAAAAAAAAACAAAAAATCAACACCTACAACAGACGGAGGTGAGGAATACAAAGGTAAGGTATGTAACAGATATGTATTTGCTGACATCCGAATGAAGAGTACTCTACATACTGTGAATCATCCATATGTGGCAGCAGTCCGTATCTATATCTACATGCACATTTGCATAGGGCAAGGGACATACTGCAACTGTTAGTGAAGGCTGGACATATGTATGTTGTTGAAGGCTGCTATGTGCACATATGTATGTAGGTTGCAGTGTGTGGCATTGCAGACAGCAAGTAGTGCTGGTATATGTCATGTGGTGATTAAACGCTGTGGGACTGAGCTACAGGCAGTGAGGCCTGCTACAGCTATATGGCCTGAGGACAGCAGAATGCTTTCTGCACAAAATTGTGCAATAGTATTACATAACCGTATGTCTCACAACTATTGCATAATTGACATCCCCACCATGAAAAGTGGGCAGTATATGTGCCTATATGTACAGCAATGGATGTTTAGATGTATGTGTAGATATATTTATGTATATATATATATATATATATATATATGTGTGTGTGTGTGTGTGTGTGTGTGTGTGTGTATATATATATATATATATATATATATATATATATATATATATATATATATAATTATAGATATATAGAATTATAGATATATAGATCTATATATAGATATATACATATATACATACTCAAGACTGGCAAGACCAGACAGGAGGAGAAGGCAACTACACACACCACAAAACCAGCCTCACATAATGCTACCACTCCACTGAATCAAACACATAAACACACAAAGACATACTCGGAGGCTCTGAGTAAAAATTTACCTAAACAGCAGAGGCCTCCAAAGCAGACACCCAAACAACTGCTACCTCAAGACACCCCACAAGCAACACATAAACCACAAAAGCAGTGTGCAAAGCAGTCACAGCCCTTAAGGCCAAATACAACACCAAACATACTTGTCATAGGTGACTCCATAGTCACACACACTGGCGTCCCACTCACCAGGCTGAACAAGGAGAGGGTCACAGTAAGCTGCCTATCGGGTGCTAGAATCCGCCACATAACACAAGCACTCAGGTCACTCCATGGCAAGTACAAATATGACACAGTCATTGTCCATGCTGGTGTGAACGACCTGGGCGTACCTCCCTGGACTACATGAAAAGAGACATAGAGGAGCTCTCTGATTATGTAGCCCAGGCAGGTATGACCCTAACCCTGAGCAGTATCCTTCCTCCACCAAGAATGATGCCACAATATAGAGACAAGATGATCAGCTTTAACAATTGGCTTAATGTCTGGTGTCATTCAAAGGGATCCAGTGTCTGTCTGCCTGGGATGACATGCTTGACAAGCCACGCTGCTGAGATGGCTTGCACCTGTCACCCTGGGATTCGGATATTGGCTAAGGCTCTTGCCACCCCCATAGTGCCTTTTTAGGCAAGGCTCAAATTCTAAACCTACCACCCTAGAAAACAAAATGGGAAGAAACTGAGGGTAATGCTGCTCAATGCCAGAAGTCTAAATCTCAAATGCACACACTCGAGGCCCTTCTCAGTATGGAGAACATCGATGTCTGTGCTGTAACTGAAACCTGGTTCAAGGCTCCTGAGAGCACCCCGGCACTATTAGGTTTTACCTCATATCATGCGTTCGCCCGCCCCAAAACCCGGACCACACCACAAAAGGAGGTGTATCCATATTCATAAGGATACCCACACCTCCAGGTTGGTGGCAATGCCTGAAGCTCGGAAACCATCCAGGTGCAACTAACCATAGGCAAAACTGCTCTACAAATTGTAGCATGCTACAGGCCACCCTCTCAAACTCAGGAACCCCACACAGCCTTCCTGAAGACACTGGAGGGTATAAATGTATCTCCAAACACCATCATATTGGGTGACTTCAACTACCCGAATATAGACTGGGAACATTACTGAAGCCCTAACTTTCTAGCCCAACGGTTCCTGGAGTTCATAAATTCAAATGCCATGGAATAGCTAGTCACTGTTCCCAAGAGAGGAGAAAAATATACTAGATCTCATTGTCACAAACATGGGGACAAAATGCTCCACACCGGAAGTATATCCCTCATTGGTGAGATCTGATCATAAACTAATCTCACTGGAAATCCACATCCCGCCCCCCCCCCCAACAAAAAAAACCATAGTGAAGAACTTCTCTTAAGCAAACTTCACACTACTCAAGACTGGTGTGGTATCCTTCAAGGCCCCTGAGCCAGAGGAAACCACAACCCAAGCTGCGGAAGCCCTTACAAATGCCTTCTATGAACACCTCCAGGACTGCATGGATCAGGCAATCCCAAATAAAACCAAGACTCTTTCCACAAAGGGCAAACGTCCAGTCTGGTGGACCCCAGCCATTAACAAACTTTACAATAAGAGGAGAAAGCTATTACATGATAGAACAAAATCCATAAAAGGGAAGTCACCCCTGATCATTATTAGTAAAAAAATACGAGCACTCATAAAATCAACTAAGGCCAATTTTGAGAGAAAAATTGCCATGGATTCAAAGGACAATCATAAGGCCTTTTTCCGCTATGTTAGGAACCTGGGTGGAAACTCCCAGATATGCTCAGAATTAGTCCAAATGATACAAAAATCACTGAACCCACAGACATTGCCAACATACTGGCAGACAGGTTCAGTGCAAACTCACCCTCTCCCCTAAAGGAGAGATAACTATCCCAGCCAGTGTAGCCTCCCAGACATCTCAAATGCGCAGGTGAAAGCTGCTCTCTCTAAAGCTAAAAACACAGCATCAATGGGACCAGATGGTGTCCCGGCTGTGTGCTACATGAGCTAAATGAGGAATTAAACCCGCACATAAGGCAGCTGTTTAATCTCAGCCTTACCACAGGATACGTGCCCAAGGGTGGCGTGCGGCAACTGTGGTCCCACTCCACAAAGCGGGCGCCTCTCACGGACCCTGGTAATTACCGCCCCATAAGCTTAACAAGTCTAGTCTGCAAAGTTATGGAGAGGATCATAATGGATCTCATAAACAAAGATATAGGGACTTGCAGACATTGGACCCGACCCAGTTTGGCTTTGTCAAGGGAAGATCATGCCTTTTGAACTTGGTGGACTTCTTGAAACAGTCACCAAGGCCATTGATGAGGAAAGGCAGTCCATACAGCCCACCTTGACCTTGCAAAGGCTTTCGACACAATACCCCCAGGTATTGTAGAAAACTTACCAGCTTAAATGTAAACCCATATGTCACAAGATGGGTTGCAAACTGAATTAAGGACAGAACCCATAGGGTTAGAGTTGCTGGCGCTGTGTCAGACTCCAAGCGGTCACAAGTGGTGTCCCACAGGGCTCGGTCCTTGGCCCCTATTGTTTGGCATCTACTTCTCAGAAGTACAGGCCAACATGGGAGGACTTTGGCTGACAAAGTTTGCAGGCGACTGCAAACTGGGCGCCATAGTGGAAAGTGCATTGGACACGGATATCCTTCAGAAGGGACTCACGGAAACAGATAGCTGGTGCCAGAGCCATGGCCTGAAGTTAAGCCAAAAATGTATAGTCATACCCTTCGGGAAAAACAAGGTAACCCCAAGCTACCATATAGGTGGCAATCCACTAAGCACAGAAGAGGTTATCAGGGACCTGGGGACCCAGGTTGACAGTGGCCTTTCTTTTGACACTCACGTTGCTAAAGTGGTTAGAAAGACCTTCTACATTGCCCACCTGATCATGAAGGGATTCACATCCAGATCTAGTGAGGTCATTGTTCCCCTGTACTCTTCACTTATCAGACCAATGATCGAGTACAATGCCCCATTCGGGATGTATCTCACCCGACACCTGCAGCAATTGGAGAGACCCCAAAAGATCCTCACCAAAAGGATAAAGAGACTCCAAAATCTGTCATATGCTGCCAGATTGAAGAAACTCCAGCTCTATTCAGTCGCATACCGTCTGCTCAGAGGTGACATGTGCCTGACATACAAGGCCATGTCAACCGAATTAATGGACATGCTCCACCTCAAAAATCCAAATCCACCAAAACCACTAGAGCAAGCGACTTAAACCTTAGCAGGATATAAATAGGACGTGCTGGAGGGATCGTTATCACTCAGAGACTCCCTATGCTGTGGAATAAAATCCCGGTCCATGTGAGGCAGAGCACCTCGCTGACTCTGTTCAAGAGAAATCTAGACCTGTGGATGGGAGATCGTAGGTTTACCCCGGGAATCATCCCTGTGTCACTGCTGGACAGAGGCACAATAAACTAATGGGCACAGTATTTTTTCATATAAGGTGGCGTAAGCCACAAAATTTGGGCTAGGCTTATAAATGCCTTAGGGCAGATAGCCTAGTCTAAACCTATGAACCTATGAACCTATGAACATATATAGATAGATATAGATATATTTTTATATATATATATATATATATATATATATATATATATATATATATAGATATATATGGCTATATATAGATATATATCGATATATATATGGATACATATAGATATATATCGATATATATGGATATATAGATATATATAGATATATATGGATATATATGGATATATATATAGATATATATAGATATGTATGGATATGTATGGATATGTATAGATATGTATAGATATGGATAGATATGTATAGATATGTATAGATATGTATATATATATATATATATATATATATATATATATATATATATATATATATATATAGAGAGAGAGAGAGAGAGAGGGAGACACAGGGTCCTATGTACTGCAACAGGTGCCTGTTGTCCAAGGCATGGACTGAACACCAGTGTTTATACTGCAGTGCCATACCCCATTCCAAAACACCTTACACAGTAACTACCACATAGGTGGTAGCCTGCCTAACACTGAAGGTGTCAGAAGGGAACATGGGACACAGGTGGACAGTAGGCTCCCCTTTGATAATCACAGTGCCACACTAGTCTTGTAATCTGTCTACATGGTACGTGTCATCACAAAAGGTGTGTCATCTAGGGAAATATAGGTCTGTGTTCCCCTCTACTCATCACAATGCCCCATGTGGTATGTACCACACATGACAACTACAGCAAGTGGAAAGGCCACAGACATACCTAACAAAGAGTAATACTGCCCCCAAACACATGCCCTATGCAAACTGACTCACAAAACCACAGCTAGAGTGCATTGCATACCGCCCACCCAGAGGTTACCACTGCCGGACATACAGAGGTATGTCACACCCATAGCAGTCGGCCAACCACCATGACAACACCTCACAATCCCTCCGGGCTACAATGACCTAGGGCCCTAATCCTTATCACCTCACTAAACAGCACATGCTGGAGGTACAATATGCCATACTCTGGACTAAACCACCCAGCATTAACAAACAAGGCTCCTCATTAGCAGATTTCATACATACCCCTGATGATTGTTTTGGAGATAGGTAATATGCCCTGGGAGTCACCTCTGTGTATCCGGTTGACAGGAGCAAGTGAAATCACATTACATGTGTGTCAAAGGGCAGGGTAGCATATGGCTAGGCTGCTCTATGCCCTAGGGCCAATAGCGTATTACCTACCTATGACACAATGCACACACACATGTACTCAGTGCAATACCTGCTATGTGAAGTGGAATGAGTGTGACAGTGACTGTGTGCAAAGTTTGTAAAGGTGTGATAGCTTAGTGTGAGGTTGTGTCTGTCATGGTAGTTTGTGTCCTATGTGTGAGGCCAGAGAAAGATGTGTCAGTTATTGGGATGCAGACATAGTAGGATGGCATATGTTGTGATGTAGTTCCTTGTGTATGACTGTGGTGTCCTATTATAAGCTGAAGCAATACATGTATGCTCAGTAAGTGGTACTGCTGGTGAATCCAGCTCACATATGAACTGTTGTACTACCTGAAGCTGTAGGCCTAAACAGCACAATATGGTGTATGTTCACATTCCCTGGTAACACTATCTTGTGTGTTTCCTGTAGTCCGCACAGATTATGTACCTCAGGCACAGGTATCTGTAAGTAGGGGTACACAGTACTATAAGGTACACAGGTAATGCTCATCTGTGTCGGCATACATTTGTGTGTTGTATGTATGTCTGATGTGTGTGTAATGATGCCTGTACCATGCCCGCAATCACATGTGTGTTACAGGGTATGTGTGTGTACCTAGCAACATGTATACTCTGTTACAGCAGTATGCCAGCTATATTAACAACTGTGCACATATGTTAGGTAGGGGTATGGCATCAAAGACTAGGGTGGTTTACTGGTAATACTGTAAATGTACATTACATTCATTGCATTGGATGACATATTTCTTCATGCATTAGCTTGATATATACCCCCGGGGCGAGGTTGTGCATTGTATCCCAAACAGTGTGCTGACTACTGGTGTATACTGGTTTGTTATATGGAGTGTGGCAGGCACTGTCAGCCAGTTGTGGGCTGAGCACTGATATGTGGTATTGAATGTGTGTATCCTCTGATAGACAGATAGATGCTATATATGGCAGTTAAGTGATATCTGTACTTCATAATGTTAAGTGTGCCACATGACTTGCTCACACATATCATTTAATTGTCTTCCAGGGTTATGGCTCATCAATGCAATCCATCGTATACAGCTGCAGAGGAGCAGGAAATACAGAACAGCCTGGTGCAGCACTATAACCTGCTTTTTTCCAGGGCCAGCCAGCACCAGCATGAGCGTACTGCACTGTGGCAAGATCTTGTTTGCCGGGTACATGACATAGGCATGCATAACTGGACATATGAGCAGGTATTCCATCACTGCAGTGATTTAATTAGACATGCCCGGTGGCGTGCATCCGATATCCATAGGCAACAGCTTGCCACAGGTGGTGGGGTGGCCATACATCCCCCCTCTCACCAGAGTGGAGGAGCTGCTCCTAAGTGTGGTGGCTCCTGGCCTACAGCAGCAACAGCATCACACATGTGTCATCATGGAGGCCGGAGCCACCCAGCAGGATGACATGGAGTGTGCAGGTAATATGCCCTAGCTGTAGACTATCGTTACCTGTATTGTTAGAATATGCATATGTGAGATGTGTGCTGTGTGTTTAGCAGTTGTGCTGCCTATCGTGTGCAATACTGATATTTGGAATAGTATCTGTACACCTGTGACTGTTGACTGTTGTTCCACTGTAGTTTAGCACACTCACAGTAGCAATGCCACAGTTGTGGCCACTGACAAACTGTGTCATATTCTTGTAGATCCCTCTGGTGTGACAGCAGGGCAGATGATACATGCTGGTGAGTGTGTTAACACTTTAATATTGGTAATGAAATGTGCATGTCATAGGTGAGGTGTAGGCCATGTACACATAACACACCTACGCATAATGCATGCTGTGCATGTTTGCTGTGAGACATCAGTCATCTCAGTAAAGTCAGTAGCTGCCTCAATCACATGCAATACACAGTGCAGCAGACACAATTGTGGCAACACTGTACTGCACATTGGATATGCATAGTTGCTACAGTTGTACACAACAGAACACGTTTATCATACGCAGTACACAAAAACATGCTACATTTGGCATTACCACACACCCGCTGTAAGGTCACACTTCAGTATCTCACATGTCATGCACACACACATGATGTACCTCAGGGGTAGAGGCCTATCATGGGGCTGTGCAGCACTCTGCAACACATAACACAGTCATGTTAGGCAATGCTCCCTATTGGGCACCTCACACACTCATGTACAAGGTGGCTGTGTAATTGTGAACATAGCCACGGCACTGAAGTTCAGGTACAGCATGCTAGGCGGTGGTCTTGCACACATTAGTAGCTGTGAGTGACCACAAGATGCATGTTGATGATGGCACAGGGTACTACACCCCATCCAGTTACAGTGGCCACAGTACTACTCATAGCAGTCATTGCTTTGCACCTCAATCTTTGTATGTGTGTAAACATATGCACCTATACACAATATGCATAGCATGTTGTGTGTGTGCTTACATATGCCAGTATACACAATATGCACAGCAGTCACCATCCAAACAAAGTGTCACATATATGTCCTGGAATGCTAGTGGGTGTATAGGTCACTTGACACACATTGGGTATGTGTGGTGTTTAATGTTGCAGTCGTGTAGCATGCCATGCCATGTCTGGCACCGACATATCTGCAATATGTCCCACACTCACCATTACACTGGCCAGGTCGAGCATTGGGATTCCTTCACGTCAACATGCACCACTCATCCTGTGTGTGTACATAGCATGCATGTGCTACACCCATGCCCACTATTATCTGCTATAGACACAGACACTGTATTCAGACATGGATATCTATGTATCACACAGATAACACATGCAGCCATACCTCTCAACCTGGAAACATCAAAAATCTGGACAAGGCCCATGAAAAATAGGTACAAATCTGTACACTGATTAACATATAATTTGCATACATAATTATGTAACCCCACCCACTCCAATGGAATTTTGGGATAAACATTCAAACACAAACTGAACAGAACCAAAACATGGCACCAGAGCCTCCCTGCAGCCATTCCAATGTCCCATTACCTGGCTATTTGCCCTATTTACCATGAACACTATAATGTGCATACTGCTTTACTTCTACAATGTTTATTTGGATTCATTTAAAAATTTTATTTTACATTTTATAGCATAAACACTACTAGACCTCTGCTAAACAAAGCAGTACAGTCTCACAATGAAAATAGACTTAGCATTATAACTTCTCTGCCCTTGAAACTCACATTCATTGAAACAGCATTGATACCCACATTAAAAAAAAATGCATCTGGCCAGTGGTGGATAATGACTAGCTTTGGGCTGTTTTCAAATCATAGGCCCCCTTGCACACAAAACATACATGTGTGTTCTTTGATACACCTTCCTGACAGTATTAAATTATATTCCTTGTATAATACAGCACACTTGTTACAGCGCGTTTTAAATCTGTTTTGAACATTTTTATAGTACGCAATGAAACAAAATGCATGAACCAATAATTGACTAAACTGCCCAATTCAGAACATTTCCATCATAAAAGTCTGTAACATCTACAATCCACCAGTATCAGTAAATATGCACAATCTCTACAGAAGTAAAAGTCATATAATTCTACATTAAGGAGATATATAACTAATGAAGAGGTTGCTGCTAGCAAACAACTTAATATTTCATTGTTTCATCTACAAATAAAGTGCCTGTTGCCCTTGAGATATAAATTGCCTATGCTGCATAAAAAAAGATAAGCTAGTAATATTACAACAGGGAATGGATGACAAACTGATAACAGGTTCATAATTACTAGGTATCCCTGCCAAAGAGGACATTCTCAGGGCTGCAAAGTACAACAGAGTACAGTGTCAGCAATCTATCTACATGCTGTGGGAGTAGAACCCACAGCCTTCTATATCAAAAGCAAGTATTCTATCCGTCATACTACTGACAACACAAACACACTTACCATAAGCAGAATTACACGTCTCACCCCTGAAGACCTATGCACCATATGAAATCTGTAAATAGCCAACATTTATTGGGAAGGGGACAAAAGCCCAAGCCCAAAACCAGGGACACATTTTAAACATTGCTTGTATGATCTTAGAAAAGTTGCTAGTATAAAATGTTTTGTGTTACCAACCATGCATTTCCTGAAAGACAAAAAGACTGAAACTTAAATGGCTACGATTTAGTGAATTCAGTTCTCATTGGATTTGCTAGAAAACAATAATTTTAAGAGGAACAGACCAAAAGTATGTATGAGCCAAACATTCCACACAGAGAGAGACTGACACACACACACACACACACACACACACACACACACACACACACACACACACACACACACACAGGTTCCCTACCTAAAAAGTCGTTTCTTTCCAGCAGATCTATTCAAAATCAGCAGTCGTGAATGAGACGGATACAGCATTCTGGCACTTGGCCTATAATTTTCCTTTACATGCAGTTAAATTGTCACAGTTACAAGGACTGCACCTCTTGTTATTTAATTTTCAACAGGAACATCACCCTGATAGTTTCACATCAAGTCACACTGCTACGTATGACAGCTATAGTTAAAGAAGTAAATTAAATAAGGCATGCTTCTCAAAACTAACATAATGAATAAATTAAAAGTAAACAGATACAATACTTGCTGTAATCAAAAGAAAATGGTTAGCTATAAATTAAAATGTTTTTATTAAATATATTTACAACATGTGGCTTTGTACACTGAACACCATTCGACTAGCCTGTTTATACTGAAGGGATCACTAAGAAAGTGTGGGCTGCAATTTGTTTTATACGTTTTTGCAGTAACAGAAGTGTAACATGCATTGGCTAGTTTAACATTTATATTTTCTTGTCACATTCACAGCCTGTTTATTCCCTTTAAGCCAATCCCCACCCAAAAATTCAGGAACATTTTAGAGGAATTTCTCAACAAAAATGTATGCAATAGTCAACAGAAAAAGTAAAGCAAGGATACATAGAAAGACAAGATAAAAAAGCATTAGCCATTGGTTGCATCATGACAGAATAGCCAGCTTCTGTTCAGCCACTAAGTTTTCATCTCCATGGCCTAACTCAGACACACACACAGGTAAATACTAGTCCACCAAAACCCAAACAGTGATTACTACTTGTGCAAATGTGTGTCAGTACTCAGTATTCAGCTACTTGGTATTAAAAAAAAAAACAAAACGTTATAATTTTATTTATAAATGGTCACATTCACACATATAAAACATGCTGAAACTCTAATAAACATAAGTTCAAGATTAAGAGTGTATATTCTGAGAGGTTATAGAATAAGAAGGAACTGCTCTTTAAGAACCGTAGCTGCTGTTATATCCAGTAACAGAAGAGCGAGAGAGATGTTCTTACTTGCCAGTCATTTCAGATGTTAAGAGACTTTAAGAGCTCATCTAACTTACCTTATGTTTTTGGGAGTTTCCTGCTACAGACATAATTTCTTTCCCACAGCAGCAGACCAGCAGTCATGAAGGAACCATAATTTCGTTCTCACAGCAGCATATCCATTATTTCCGAGCAGCAGTCATGTACCTAAAAGTCAGTCGCGTTTACTCCCATTTGCATTCGAAACATTTTTTCCCGCTTGCATTCAACACCTGAAATGCGTGCACAACGCATGATGAGTTCAATTCCGACAGGCTGGTTGGAGCTGGCCATCGCGCAAGTGATGACATCAGCTCAAAACCGGGAAAATAAAAAAATTTGAAAAAAGAAGCCGGGAAAATCGGAAATGAAAGGGTGCCACTCGGGAATCGTGGCACCCCATTATTTGACCCCAAAACTCGGTAATAACCGAGTAATTCGGTACAGTTGGGAGGTCTGCATGCAGCCATGGCATGTATACTTGTGAGTTATGGTGCACAGGGCATTGCAGAGTTGATAATACTTGCACAGCAATGTTGTGTCCATGTACACATTGTGTTCTAGGGTGTAGCCAATCACTGAACAACTACACAGTTGCATCAAAGTCATATATACTGCCATTAAATAGGGGCGTCTACACTTGCACTGCATGGTTTTGGGCAACACATATTCTGCATGCTGACACGTGTGTGGTGACTGTTTACCTTGTGATACTGACACCCATCTTCACTCACTATAGAGTATGTGTTGGATTGCTGGTGTGTGTGTGTATGTGCTGTAGTGAGGAGTGTATTAGTGTTCATGTGTTCATGTGTGCATGTGTTCATGTGTGCATGTGTGCATGTGTGCATGTGTTCATGTGTGCATGTGTGCATGTGTTCATGTGTGCATGTGTTCATGTGTGCATGTGTGCATGTGTTCATGTGTGCATGTGTGCATGTGTGCATGTGTGCACGTGTTCATGCGTGCATGTGTGCATGTGTGCATGTGTTCATGTGTGCATGTGTGCATGTGTGCATGTGTTCATGTGCAGACCGTAAAGTGTGTTTCCTGCCTTCCTCTCACAGGTGCTGAGTTAGGGGTGGCCAAAAGCAGCAGGGAACCTGAAGCCACTGCCACGAATAGTGGTGATGATGAGACATGTATTTTGGCACAGGAAGGTTTGACAGGGTCTGTCGTTGGTCTGCCAATCGACAGTACACAGCGTTCAACCCCATCTATGTGCACACTCATACTGTCAATACATCCCTCACCACCAATGGCCATAGGCGAGGGACAGCATACAGTTGGCATTGACCAGGAGAGTGTGGTACCCATGGCACTTGCATCCCCTCACAGCAGCCATAGCCGTATTCCTGGAATGGTACCACATAGGCAGAGGTCCAGGGGTTCTCGGGGGAGCATCGCTGGTCATATTGCCCCTGGCAGGCATGCCCTCACAGGTCTTATGACGTCCAGTATGTTCCAGGCTGTAATGCAGGCTCAGGCACGTATGGAACGGTACACCAGGCAGGGACTTAGGGCGCAGAGGGCACATTACACTGCTATCAATGACAGCATCCGTGACCTTGCCGGTGCCATCCGGACTTACACCGAGGTCATTGATAGATGTTGGGGGGGACATTAGATGCCCTCCACAATATGTCTTCCATGAGCCAGGACCGTGCGGGATGGTTGCGACATCAACGCGGATGCATGCCAGCAACAGCAACAGCTGGCAGTGGTTGCAGACGGCCCACAGTTCACAGCTGCTCCTGTAGTGGCAGTACCAGCCCCAGTAATGCTGGGGCTGGCCTGTCCATTGACCGTCCCAGTAGACCACGTGCACATGGCTCTGGCCAGTCCCAGCAGGGACATGGGTCCAGTCATCATACCTCTGCCTCTGATGACAGTACCCAGTCAGGGTTGATACCTGATACTGTCCATAGCACCCCTGCCAGGCACAGGTACTGTGTCCGTGGCCAGAGACAGTGATCTGTACAGCCTAGCAAGTACAGTCTGTGGCTGTCCCACAAACTACCATATATGGCAGCCACATGGTGGAGCTGTGTACATGCAGACACACACACATTAACCAGACAACTAGGGCTCACACATATACACACACACATTACATCAACATTGGCCCATGCTGTACTGTTGTCTCTATCACACACACACACACACACACACACACACACACACACACACACACACACACACACACACACACATGTCGATTGGATGGGTCAATGTCAGGCTCTGGCAAACAACAAAACGCCCTGTGCATATGATGATACCTGTGTTGCCTCCTGTCATCTGTAACATTGACGGAGAACAGGCTAACATGGTGCTGATGCACAGGGTGACACTATAGCAGTGTAGCAATATTAGCAAGTTGTCAACAGGAAAGTGTAATGACATCCTTGTAGGTATATCTGAGCAGACATTATGCATCAAAGCTCTGATTGTCAATGTAGCATTGTTTACACCACTGTTAGGTCTGAGTATGTATTGTCCACCCATGTGCCACTTGGCTGAAGTGTAATGTGTTGCCAGCATGTGTTAGTGAGTGGACAGTATGTGTGTAATGTGTGCAGTACAGATTAGCAAGTGTACATTTGTGAACATGGTGGGTGCGCACTGTCTGCATGTCCGTGCATAGTGGACACATGGGATGTGTGGCATACCCTGTTGTACACATTGTTAACATCTCATAGTATCTTTCAGTGGCCAGTATGCATTCTACTACAGTTATGTACTAACATGGGTAGACATGTGTGTATGACATGGGTTGACACTATGCTGTGGGTGATACTGTTAATATCTGTCAATGATTTGCGGTCTGGTAGTATACACAACCTCAACAGCATGACTATAAGCAATCATTGGATGATGTCCTGACAAATGACACACAGTCGTAGGGAACTCAGTAACAGTTGGATCCTTTCGGTGCTACATTATAACACTAACCAGTGGTAATGACTGCCACCTATTCCTGTGACCACACCTGTTTGGCATATAGCCCCCTTAGGTACATGCAAACACACTAGGGATGTGTCCATCCAAATCTGGAAATGCATGCATTGGCCTACAATGCATTCCCTGGATGGGACACATTTCCTACACAAGGGTATCATACAGACAGATACCTGTTGTCTGATACATGCTGTATAGCAGTAAGCCGACTATGGCATAGTCATCCACATGTACTATACATACTATCCCATCAGTACCACATAGGTGGTAGCCCTCAACATGTATGTTGGGTACCAATGTGTACATACAGCCTCATGTTATGTCTTGTGTCCCTTGGTATCCACATATCCATAGGTATTGTGGAGTCCCAAGGTGTATCACATAAGACATTAGAGGCCTGAATGCATATCCACAAGGCAGTTGTACACCTATAAAGACTGTCCATTATTGGCAGTCGTTGTTGTGTATGAACATGTCTGACATATACCCCAGGCATATACCCTCACTCACACTACTCTTAAGTAACTGTCATGGGTGTGTGTGGCACAGATGACCTTGGCCACAGATCATGACAGTGGATGGCCTTGTCACATGCATACATATGTGACCTATGATCTGAGAAGCAGCGGCACAACCTGTCAATGGAAACAAATGTATTCATGTAGTATGCAGGCTTCACACCTATGTACTGATTGAGGGGACATGTACACATATATATTTGCCACGCAGATACCTGATGTGTGCAATGCACTTACTGTTGTAATCATAATATGTCATACCATAGTAAAAGCAAAACCCACACCGCATTGATCAACAGTGACACACACACAGTCAGTGTTTGCAGGATTCAAACCCCTACCTAGCTATATTATGATACTAGAGAGAGATGCATTAACATGACGCGCTATTTGCTTTACTGGGTGGTTTCCCTTCTCCATCTGTATTTGTAGGATGGTGACATCATCAGTCTTTCCAAAGAGGAATGTACCTCTTTTAGTGTGTTTTCCCAGTCTCCACAGAAGGCACTTCTTTCAAAGACAAGTGCACACATACCATAGTAAAAGCAAAACCCACACCGCATTGACCAACACACAGTCAGCATTTGCAGGATTCAAACCCCTACCTACCTATGTTATGATACTAGAGAGAGATGCATTAACACGGCGCACTATTTGCTTTACTGGGTGGTTTCTCTTCTCCGTCTGTATTTGTAGGATGGTGGAATCATCAGTCTTTCCAAAGAGGAATGTACCTCTTTTAGTGTGTTTTCCCAGTCTCCAAAAAGGACACTCCTTTCAAAGACATTTGCACACATACACACACCCCCCACACACACACACTCAGTGTTTGCAGGATTCAAATCCCTACCTAACTATGTTATGATACTAGAGAGAGAGAGACGCATTAACATGGCATGCTATTTGCTTTACTGGCTGGTTTCCCTTCTCCTGCTGTATTTATAGGATGGTAACATCATCAGACTGGACATGGTAATGTGTGTACACTTTGTTTTATGCCATTCCAGGAATGGTCCATGTGGGTCGTCGGGTGTCAACAGCTTGAACAGGAACTCATAATCCTTACCTTGTGTGATCTATCTGTGGACACATTGACATTCCTTCATATGTCAACGCATATTTAGTAGATTCATGGATTCATAGATTAGTACTAGGCTAACTGCCCTTGCAAGCCATTTTAAGCCGAGCCAATTATCCCCTGTGAGATTCAAACCCTGTACCTTGTGTTTGTAAGGCAAACACCTTATGCACAACTTGTTGGTTTTGTGGGTACTACATGTGTCTGGGATGTTGATAAAGGGCTATTCAAAGTCTATGTGAGACATGTGTAGCTGTGTTCAGTGATGTATGTCCTGGGTGGCTGCCTTGCAAACAGTCTAGCATGTTTGGGAACCATGATCCACACATGAACATACCACAGTTAGTAGGGTTGTGTGTATGTCAGATTCCAGTAGCTCTGTTTATGACTTCAACCATGATGGACTCCATGGCCTTGCAGATCAGACTTCATAGGCATACTGGACTGTACTTCCCATGGTGTGTTGTGCACCAACACTTGTGTGGAGTGCCATATGTTGCTGTAACACATTCAACGGTTCCACATCCTGTGTAGGGGGAGGCTCAGCTGACTGTTCAGGTGCAGGATCTGTTTGTTCTGTAGTTTATGCATGACACATATTGGGAATCAATGTATTCCACTTGCTGCCATGCTTTTGGCATTGGGGGTAGCTGTTCATCCATTCTACATGTGATATCTCCTGGTATGATGATATGGACTATCGTCAGTCAGAGGTGGGTCTGTATATATGGGCCTGTCTGTCAGGATGTCAGCATTGTCATTCAGGTACAGTTGGCCCTGACTCAGGACATATATGGGTGTACATTGCTATATATGACATAGCTGTCGGAGGTGTTATGATTCAGTCTGGACTCCATCTCAGCTACTATTTACAGAACACCAACGAACCTGAGCACTAATCCCTGTTATACTCTTTTACACACTTAACACCCTACTGATCCTTTGTGATATGGCTACAGTGTATGTCATCATAATATCCTGGCATGTCCAGGGGTCGGTTTTGTGTGTACTCTCCAGTCAAGCTGGTGAATATTGTGATGTTGACACAATGTCACATCTGCCTCATGTACATAGACAACACTCCCCTCCTCCCGACAAACTCAGATATATGTGTAAGATGCACCTATAGAGACATACAGGGTGCTGAACTCTCTCGACCCATGACTGGCACAGTCTATCAGGTGATGAAGGTAACCACACACACCACATATCAGTCTCACATATCCTCTGGCGACAGCACTCAAACCACATTATCACACATAGACATACTCGGATGCTGTGAATTAACTCTGCCTAAGCAGCAGAGACCTCCACAGCAGGCACACACACAACTGCTACCCCACTACAATACCCACCTATCACATAGTTCACAATGTCAGTGTGCCACACAGTCACTGCCCTTCGGGCTAAACAACACACCTAATACACTTGTAATAGGTGACACTTATTGTCAGACACACTGACGTATCACTCACCAGCCCAAACATGGGAATAGTCACTTTGGGCTGTCTGTCGGGTGCCAGGATCTGCCACATAACACATGCAGTCAGGTCACTCCAAAGCAAGTACAGGACTGGCACCATCATTGTCCATGCTGGTGTGTAAAACCTCAGACATTACTCCCTGGACCACATGACATGGTACATGGAGGAACACTCTGATCATGTAGCCCAGGCCAGTATGACCCTGACCTTGTCTAGCATCTTACACCCACCAATTATGATGTCACAGTATACAGACAAACATATCACATTTAACAGTTGGCTAACAAATTGGTGTCATTCATAGGGGATACAGTGTCTGTCAGCCTGTGGTAACATGCTCGACATGCCACGTAGCTTCACTATGGACAGCTTGCACCTGTCACACTTGGACCTTCGAATGCTGGCTAAGGCTCTTTCTACCACCATAGTGCATTGTTGAGCAGAACTCAAAAGACAAATCCACCTCCATAGACATTACAGGTTAAATGACACTAAGGGTAATGCTGCTCAACACCATGTTACCCTCATATTGCGGCCACTCAGGACTCTCCTCAGTTTGGAGGATAGCGATATCTGTGCACTAACAGATGCTTAGTTCAGGCTCACATATGCACACCAGCACTACTAGGTTATGTTTCATACCATGCTTTCTGACCACAGGACTTGGAACGGACAACACAACTAGGGGGAGTATCCATATACATCACAGATACACACACCTCCGGGTTAGTAGCACTGCACAAAGCATCACAGACCATACATATACAACTACCATTGTGCAAAACTGCCTTTCAGTTTGTTGCCTGCTACAGACCACCCTCCCATACTCAGGAACCACACTCGGCATTCCTGGGAACAGTGGAGAATATGAAGGTCTCCACAAACACCATTATATTGGGTGACTTCAAATACACAAATATTGACTGGGCATACTACTCAAGCCCCAACACCCTCGCCCTACAGTCGCTACAATTTGTAAATTCATATGCTATGGCACAACCAGTCACCACAGCCACAAGGGGGAATACATATTGGACCTGATCATCACCAACATGGGGACTCTGTGTTCCACACCAGCGATATACCCCTCATTGGTAAGGTCAGAAGATACATATTTCTCACTGGACATACATATACCCTCCACACACCCATCCTGGGTAATCTTGGTGAACTTCTCATGAGCCAATGTCTCACTTCACCAAAGCAAGGTGGTATCCTTCAGAGACCCTGAGACAGTGGCAAATACGGCTCCGACTGCTGAATCCTTTGCATATACATTCTATGGACACCTAGTGGACTGCATGGATTGTGCTATCCCAAATAACAACAGGACTCACTCCTCCAATGGCAGGGGACCTGTCTGGTAGACCCCAGACATTAATAAGCTGTACAACGTCAGGAGGAAGCTACTACATGATAGAGCACAATCCCAGACAGGGAAAGCATCTGTGATCTGTACTAGCAGACAGCTACAATCACTCATGAACTTATCTAAGGGCTGCTTCTCACAGACAATTGCACCAGACACGTAGGGCTATCACAAGGCCTTCTTCAGTTATGTCAGGAACCTGGGTGGACACTCACTGAACTGCTGTGAGTTACTGCATACTGACTAAACTTATCCTGAACCCACTGGCATTGCCAACATCCTGGCAAACAGGTTCAGTGCAGATGTCTCCCCCCCATCCCCCCTAGGGAGCAACTATCCATCCCAACAGAGTGTAACCTCCCTGACATCACACAGTAACAGGTGAGTGCTGCCCTCCCCAAAGCATACATCACAGCATCAATGGGACCAGATGGTGTCCCGGCATGCATCTTACACGAGCTTCATGACAGACGTAACCCTCACATTACATCACTGTGCAATATCAGAGTTACTACAGGATATGTACCCACGGAATGGCATACAGCGACAGTGGTCCCACTCCACAGAGTTGGTGCCACAATGGACCACAGACAATATTGCCCTATAAGCCTAACTAGCCTGTTCTGCAAAGCTATGGAGCGTATTGTCATGGGTCTCTTACACATAGACATCGGGAACCTACAGACACTGTGTCCTACACATTTCAGCGTTGTTGTGGGCAGATCTTGCCTCTTGAACATGTTTGTATTCTTTAGACGGTTAACAGGTCCATCGACATAGGGACAGTTGTCCACACAGCCTACCTGAACCTTGCAAACCCCTTCCACACAATAACCCACTGGGCCATTATGCATAGGCCCACCAGTGTCGATATGGACACATATCTCACATGATGGATTGCTACCTGGATCAGGGATAGCACCCACATGGTCAGAATTGCAGGTGCCATGTCTGACTATACACCAGTTACACATGGCATCCCACACGGCTCGGTCCTGGGACCTCTCTTGTTCAGTATATATTTGTCTGACGTACAGGCTACCACATAGGGAATATGGCTGACCTTGTTCGCACTTGACTGCAAACTGGGTGCCATAATCAACTCTCCAGCTGCCACATGCATACTCAAACAGGGTCTCACAAAGATGGAAAACTGGTGCCTGAGCCATGGCCTACAGCTAAATGCCATTAGTTGCATAGTCATCCCCTTTGGGAATAGCAACATGCCCACACATTACCACATAGGTAGTACTCCATTACATATGGTAGGAGTTGTTAGGTGATTGGGGACATGACTTGTTTGTACTGTCGCCTTTGACATTCACGTTGCCAAAGTGGTTGGACAGACCTTCTATATAAGCCACCTTATCCCATATGGTTTCACATCTAGATCGAGTGAGGTCATTGTGCCTCTATACTCATCACAACCATGCTTAGTTACAATGCCACATTTGGGGTGTACCTTACCCAACACCTGCAGAAACTGTACTGGCCACAGAAGTTCCTCACCAAGCAGATGTAGGGACTCACACGGATGACCTGCACAGTTCAGATGCAGTAACTCCAGCTATACTCAGTCACTTACCACCTACTCGGATATGATGTGTGCCTGTTGTTTACAGAAATACCCAACCCGGAATTACTGGACATGCTCCACCTCAGGATATCCGACTCCCTTGGAGCTACACACTCCAGGGACATATACCTCAGCACAGATGTTAATAGCAAAAAGATTTGCCTGCCCTGTTAATAGGACATGCTGGAGGGACAGATTCTTATCCCAGGGCCTCCACTCACTCCGGATTGTGATCCCAGTTTCACATAGGCAGAGCCACCCACTGGCCACCTACAGGGGACATCTTGACAGCTGTATGGATGATCGTATGTTTACCCTTGGGATATCTTCTGTGCCCCTGCTAGACAGAGGCACACTAGCCTAGATGTACATGGGCTATCTTGTGTGACCTACTATTCACTGGCACAGTGTATTAATCTGACAGGGTTGCAAAAGCCAAACACACTCTGGCTAGGTTTGTACATGCCCTAGGGCAGATAGCCTAGTATTGACCTCTGAACCTAAGCTTATGTTTGGGATGCACTAGGTGACCATGTGGGATGTCCCCATTGGCAAATGTCTGGTACAGCTGCGTCAGATGCCAGATATGGGAAACATGGTAGCTTCCAGGGCAGCCAGCACACATATTCAGTATTATGCCCTGGGCATCACACACTACATGGCAGTTGATGGAGCGGAAGCCCTTGCGGTTGAAGTAGACCCTACCCCGCTCGCCAGCTGGTGCTTTGATGCATATGTGCGTGCAGTCTATTGCATCCACTACCTCAGGGTATTCCTCTATTTGCTGGAAGAGATGCATATTGCTAGCCAATACCTCACGGGAATTGGGGAAATATACATGATCACTGACATGTGCTGACATGGCATCCAGGAACTGGTGCAGTACCCTGGATGCTGATACCTGTGAGATCCCTATCATATCACCAGCTGGTCTCTGGAATGTACCTGTTGCTAATATTCTTAGGCCAACACATACCTTGGTTTCCACTGGGATGGGTTCCCCTCTGTTGGTTCTGTGTGTGAGGCGTGGCCTGCACAGCTCAACAATTTGCTGCAGGAGGTTTCTGTCCACTCTATAGCGCTCCACTATCTCCAGCTCATGTAGCCCCTGGTAGGTTACCCTGGGCCTGTACACTCCTCTCCGTCTCCTCACTGTGGGTTGTCCAGCAGCATTTCTATTGTCACCACCCTCAGCATGTTGCATATGTCACCTTATAACAGCAATGGCAGCCCCTAACATTTCTTTGTCTCAGTAAAGCTTTTTCAGTTTTCACTTCCATTAGCTTACTGCAGTGTCTCTTGTGAGAAACATAATGGACTGTTGTTTGCAGAGTTTTAAGTGCTAGGCTGGGCTGGGCTAGTGTACTGCCTGTGTAATTGCCTGATTCTGATTGTTTTCACCTGCTAGCTCTGCTAGTACTCCCTGGTAGCTTCCTACTATTTGTTGTGCTTCCTATTTCCTTTCAGTTTCCTCGGGGGGGGGGCAGCACCGCCCACACAAGCGCAAACAAGCTCACAGCAGCTCACACATGTGCACACATGCTTACACGGACTACAACTTGCTTATTCAGGTTAAAATGCGTGCACACCAGCGCAAACGCGCTTACAACACTTTAAACTGCCTTATACATGCTTACTCCGGCTTAAACGCGCACACTCATGCTTACATGCGCACACACTGTCTTACTTGGGTTTACAGGTGCGCACACGCATACATACCCACTTAGCAAGAAACTTTGGTGTTATTCATGGCATACACCTTCCATTTCTTGCCTTTACCTAGCCTACCTGTTGACACACCTCTTTCAATGATGTGTAAATGACAGCTGACACATGCCACTCTGCTCCAATGAGCTTCCCTTCTTTCATACATACCCCACTCATGATGTCACCTATCTTCTACTCTGTTACTCCCCTTATCCTACTCCTACACTCCACTGACTGTGCTCATTTGCTATGTAAACCTGCGATTCACTATGCTAACCCTCCTTTGCATAGGATTGCCTACTAATGCTTGGTTATATCTCTTAGACTGTGCTTCCCCCCTTAGCAACCTGTACTCGGTGGCCATGTTGTCTTCAGCCTACCATTCCCTTGCATTGTAAATTAACAATTTGAATAAAATCCACATTTGTGGGTTTTAATTTTTATTTTTTTGGTTTTTAGAGCGCAGCCCGTTTGTGCGGCGCTGCACTATGCTTAAACATCGGAAATCGGAGAAAAAAAAAATTATTTTTTTTTTTTTCATATTGCATCAGGAAACATTGCCATTGGTCGTATATTTGGCCATTGGCAAGCTTCCTGCACTGGATGCAACCTTTATTTGGAGCTGTCACGGCTCTGTTTTGCTATTTGCAGAATGGTACTCAGTTGTCAACTGAGTACATTTCTGCAGATAACACTGCTCTTACTCGGACAGGTTCGGATTTCCTGAATCGCAAATCTACCTCATTTGCATGCCTTTCACCTGCAATTGAGGTAATTTGCATAACCTGGCCCTGTCCGTGTAAGAGCCGTTTTAGGAGCTCTCTTGCACACCCCTGCAGGCTGTTCCTGGATCGCTCATCGGACATGATGGCTGCATGAAGTCTACTCTTAGACTGTGCAAGCCATCATGAATCCAGCCCATTTACTTTGTGCCTTTGCATTAAGAACACTAAGAAAAGGAAATTAGAAATACTTAACTGTGTTTAAATACATACACATAGACACACGCATGCTTTTGTACACATGTACTTTATATACATACACATATACAGAAACACATACACACACACTATATATGTGTGTGTGTGTGTGTGTGTGTGTGTGTGTGTGTGTGTGTGTGTGTGTGTGTGTGTGTGTGTGTGTGTGTGTGTGTGTGTGTGTGTGTGTGTGTAATATGTTTGCATGCAATGAATTATTTATAATAAACAACATAGTATAGTTAAGCATTATTAATGTATACATTCTAGTAAATGATGCTCAATGATTTACTTGGTCACTGTCACACATTGGCTATGTGTTCCACATGCAGTCTTGGTCAATGTCTTTCTATCAGTATTTTTTTATTTGTATTGATAAATGCATTTAATAATTGTTATTATCTTTACCAGTGCAGCTTATGTTGTGGCTGAAAAGGATCCTGGAACCGGTTCACTTTCCTGGTTACCAAAGTATAAATAAATATGAAGTAGAAAAAAGGATGGGAAACATGGCAGAAATAATTGAGGAACTAGTAAAGCACATTTTAAGCCTGCATCATTCATGAGAGAGAGAAAAATCCTCCCACTGAAGGCATTGGGAAGTAGCAGACAGAATAAATTTAGAGTCCTACTGCTTGTCACTTGTAAATGTACAGCAAGGATTATTTACTGCAGTGAGAGTTTTCACACCTCAGCATGAGAGTGTGGGGGAGGGTTTATCAAGTTTGTTAGGACTACAAAAGATTCCTCTTACAAAAACTGTTTTTTATCTGCTTTCTTTTGCTTCAAGTAGCTAACAGCTATTTATAGCATAGAACAAGCTCTGGCAGAGAGATAAATGAGGCTCAGTCAGGTAAACAGAGAAGCAGCTCTTTTACAGAAGGTGTGTTTAGATGACAGCTCTTCACAGTCCTGCCATTATATTTTAATGGCATGAGAAAACAGCACCACTTCCCTTTGTCTTGCATGAGTCATATAAAGAGGACTTGAAATGTATTCTGGGAAGAAAGGAAGGAAAGCAAGAAAATAAGATCACGTTACCAAGGCAGGCCCCATCATCTGCCATTTTGAGAGAAACACATTAAAATTGTAAAAGAAGCACTTGGAGTGATTTTGAGGCATCAAAATAGCTCAAAAACATAAATACAATGAAAAAAAATGTTTTTTTGAGTTCTAAGGTGGAGTTTTCCTTTACAAGAGTTTATAGGAATTCATAGCTCTTTGAATATGTACTGTCATTCACTACTGCATTCTTTCCCTCCACTGTGACTATAAATCTACTGAGCCTTTGAAAATTCAGTTATCTTTGTAGTTAATTCACTATACAGAGAAATGTTTGCAGTCTAAGAGTGAAGAATCCTGATAGCAGTGACAGACACACAATGGTTTGAGGAACAAAGTAATTTCTATTTCTCCAAAACATCTAGGTATTCAGAAACATGGTAGGCATAGTCATGGCCAGCCTCCTTCTATTTACCTTATTTGAGTGACAAGGTTGAGAGCTCATTAATAATTAATAGCATGGAAAATCAGTGTGAGGCAAGGAACACATTAAATATCCCATTTACAGCTGCAGCAGGGTCTGTGGTAAAAGGACATAGTGCTGAGGTATGGCTGCCGGAAAAGATAAGAAAAAGCTGAGAATGTCAGTAGTGTACACACTTCAAAGACACTCATCATAATCACACATGTACAGAAGCAACAAGAAAAAGGCATTGTAGAAGCCCTAAATGGCTGCTATAGTGGTGTTTTCATCTATTGTTTAATCAAATTAAATGAAGGAAATGGAATTTAAGGAAAGTAATGAAAAAGAGGGAAGCATGCAGAGGGAAGGGCATAAAGTGAAAATCTGACAAATGATCACGAAAGACGTGGGGAAGGGATAATATTTTTTGTGGGTTAAGGGCTCATTTATAGATATATATATATATATATATATATATATATATATATATATATATATATATATATATATCTATGGGTATACTTTTGAAGAACGAAAGTTCATTACTTCGAACTTCAAAAGTACACCCACACTAACGAGAAAGTGCACTTTCACGAAAGTGCACTTTCGCAAACCCGCTAGACTGAATGGACTAGCGGTCATGGACCTTAGGGTTAGGGCATGGGTTAGGGTAAGGGAATAGTTAGTAGGGCTATCCCCTTACCTTGACCCATGCCCTAACCCTAAGGTCCATGACTATCGCACCACAGTGGAAGACATTCCAAATCGGGCTATGTCCTCCACTGTGGTGCGATATCTGACCTTAGGTTAGGGCAGGTTAAGGGATAGTTAGTAGGGCTATCCCCTTACCTTGACCCGTGTCCTAACCCTAAGGTCCATCCTTATCGCACCACAGTGGAAGACATTCCAAATCAGGCTATGTCCTCCATTGTGGTGCGATAGTCACGGACCTTAGGGTTAGGTTAGAGTAAGGGGAAAGTTAGTAGGGCTATCCCCTTACCTTGACCTGTGCCCCAACCCTAAGATCTGTAACTATCGCATCACAGTGGAGGACATAGCCCATTTTTCAATGTCCTCCATTGTGGTGCGGTAGGTTCGGTCTAGTGAGATTAAGCGAAACTGCACTTTCGTTAAAGTGCACTTTTGCTTAAGTGGGATGTACTTTCCTGTTTCGAAAAAGTGAATTTTCGTTGTAGGAAAGTATACCCATATATAGATATATATATATATATATATATATATATCTTATGGATCTACTTCTAAACTTCAAACCTCATATAACCGAACATCATTTTCGTGAGATGAAAATAGCGAAAGCTGAAATAATCGAAAGGCAAATTTTTCCCAGGGTAAGTAAACACTTGTCAAAACTTACAAGAAACACCCCTCCTAACTATATATACCAACTCTGGGATCACAGTGGAGAAAAGGGCATGTTGGACAAGTGTTTACTTATCCTAGGAAAAAGTCGTTGTTCGGGTATTTCAGCTTTCGCGATTTTCATCTTGTGAAAATGAAGTTCGGTTATATGAAGTTTGAGGTTTAGAAGTATATCCATGCACACACACACACACACACACACACATATATATATATATATATATATATATATGTGTGTATATATATATATATATATATATGTGTATATATATGTATATATACATATACTTAGAGAGAGAGTTGAAGAGAAGCTAAATTGGGGAAGGAAGTAAGAGAAGTAAGAAAAAGGTAAAAGTGTTTGGATAGGTAGCATGGGCACAGAAACAAATGTGGAAGACAGACAAGACTGACAGGGGAGACGCTGACACAATCAGGGAGTGAAACACAATCGAGAAGGAGATGTTAGAAAAACAGCTGGTAGGCAATGGTGTTTGGGAGGATTGGCAACTAACAATGGTGGGCATAGATGTAAAAGGGCGGAAAACACTAGGATGAGGGTTGTGCAGTTGACATCCCTTTTGGCCATGACCCAATGAGAGCTTACATGTCACCTTTGGCTCCATTACCAATGGACTTTAGCTCAGATGAAGGAGCTAGTGGAGGGCAGGGACACAACTCGGAGGTTCATAGGCAAGTAATAGGTTAGTTGCCCCTTTGGGCCAGTTTAGGCCCAGCTCGTTTTCCTTTTGGTGTTTTAATTCACCTATATCATTTGGTGATAGATTGGCCTTACACATCCTATGGTGGGAATTATATATTAACCCTAGTGAGAATTACTGACCCATGTATGGGTTAAAGCATTTAGGAGCTGCCCCTGTTCATTAGTAGTAAAGGGAGCAGTCCTGGGGTAAATTTTCTGTGTTCTATCTATAGATTCAAGTTGTGCTTGAATATGGACAGGGATGATCTTTATTGTATGTGGATGGGGAGTCTGCTCAATAGCAGAGATATCCTATGCAAGATATACCTGTCCTTCCAAACCATCCTATTGATGCTACAGAAGATGTTTAAATCTCTAAACTGAGTATTTTTGATGCCATTTGACTTGTTGGTGTGCAATAAATCCATCAGTACTGGGTTGGAGTATGCCTTGTATGCTAGGCACAGGTCACCTCTTAGGATTCTGTAGGATACCAAGTATAGTGACAGGGCTTTGAGTTAGTCCATGTAAGACATATTGTTTAGGTCTTGTAACCTTTTAGTTAGGTATCGCTGTGGGCATTCTCTTTGTTACATGTGCCTGGACAGATACATGCCAAACGGAACATTATATTCAATGACTGGCCTAATGAGGGCTGAGTAAAAGGGGAAAAATGACATCCCTAGATCTAGACATAGTCCATTTGTTTACAAGCTGTGTAATATAGAATGACTTTCTTACAATAATAGACATATGTTGGTCAAAAGTTAGGTCCCTGTCCACATAAGTTCCCAATCCTGAACAACTGGGTCAACTCTTATGGGTGTATTGTCAATGTGATAGTTCTCTAGGGTAGATGACAAAGAATACAGTAATGCATTGTTTAGCGTTTAGTTTCAGTTCATGATTTTGGTAACAGTTATTTAGTTGAGAAAAGCCTTCCTGCAGGATGGCTGACACAATGAGCAAATGGAGAAGGTTTGCTAGATGGTCATTGTGTAGCACATTCATAGCTACATTTGTTGTGGAGGTAATTATGGCCAGGAGAGGAAATTTTTCAGGTATGGCTGTCACAGTGGTGGCATGTCTAGTAATGGATATCATTGACTTTCATGCAGCATGCTGAGAACTAGCCAAGCCCATGACATAAACAATGCCCACTCCAGGTAGAGGCAGCTCTTATGTTTAGGTACATGTATGTAATACCCAACCCTCTACCAAGGATACCTCAGATCCTGTTCAGTGGGTCTCAAGCCACAATGATGCAAATAGTGCTGAGACTGCATTTCAGAACAGTACCACACACCCCCAAGTGCTTCACACACTCAAACATCCAGTTCCTATACATAAATGTGGTCTTGCTTTTCACTATCTTCAGCACTTGCACATTTCCCTGTGAAATATATTACCCACTTGTGCTCTCTCCCCTACCTGTGCAAATGATGATAACTATGCCCTGTCCATTGTACACAGTTACTTGTGTGGCCTTTGTCTAATGCACAGTCTGGTATTAGTTTGCATCCATCACGTTTACTGTACTGTTTATGCTTTACCATGTGCTGAAGCTCTGTGCATGCTGCTACCTCTTTGTTACTGCTACAGCACACTACACCAGCCTCCATCTAGCATGTTTATCCCCTGCTGCTTGGTTCTCCAGTGACTTATCTGGCTCAGCCTCCACTGGCTGGTGTGCTGGGGGCTGCTTCTCATGCAAATTCCCCCTTTCTGTAACTACCTCTTATATATGATGTTGTGTAATATTGCACACTCCAAAAATAATTTTGCCCATGAACCAGGGTTATACTGAAGAGCACCACTGATAAGGTGTAGTTGTATCATTGGTCATCTTCATTCTGTGGATTTCTGACTGGTGTCATCAGCCATGATTCCAGTTCATATCCAGCATCATGAATAAGATACCCCTGGGGAAGTCACCTCTGCAAATTGTTGGTGCAGGTCACATGTAGGCTATATGTGGGAGTTGTGATAATTGCCTAGGTGATTTGCTGACATGTTGTAAATAATATCATGCATGCTACATACCACCTGACAGTTAATGGGGGTGATACTCATTTTAGCTCACCTACTTTCTTCCCAATGCTGCAGATGGGGTTTTTATTTTAATATGGGTGCAGTCTATGGCCCCAGTATCTAAGGGCAATGGACTATGTCATAGATTACTCAAACTGTGTCAATTCTCTCCTCTGTGGTGTATGGAAACTACACATTCTTTCCCAACATGGTGCAGCATGGCACCGTAGAACAGAGGAAGCATTCTTGAGGTAGATGCCTGAGATAGCTCCACTGTGTCCCCTCTTGGTCACCGAATGGTCTCTGTAGGTAATATACATAAGGCCATACATAACTTGGTATCCATGAGGATAGGTAATTCAACACTCCCATGGGCCTGCAGATGAGACCATCACATGGCCAACATGTTCTGCATGGTTTCCCTATCCACATGGTACTGGTCCAAAATGACAGTGTCATGGAGTTCATGAAATATTATGCAAGGTCAGATGATATAGCTCTTTCAAAGGCAACAATGGCTCATAGTAGCAAAGAGAGCTTCTTGCATGTGCACATTAACTAACGCTGGGACACTCCCTAACATATTTTCATGGTTCTGTAACATGGACGTGATGATTTATTCTTGGTCACCACCAGTGTTACAGCTGCACATCATACTCTGTATTCATTTTTGAATCACTCCATCTTGATTTACCTCTTTTCCCTACACAGCACCACTCATTTTAATAACGTTGCTCATTACTGTCTGCCTGTTTGGCCATTAACATATACTATGACCAGCTCTGCTGTTCAGCATGTATCTCTCGTGGTAAGTGAGTCTCTGCATAACACACGATCTGAGCTTGGCCACCTATCATTTAAAATCACTTACCATAATACAGCTAAGGTTTCTGAATGCTAGCCATAATTTATATACTCTTTTTGTAGCAGCAGAAGAAACTGCATATTATATGGTGTTCACAACATGACAAATCAGACCAGAAGGCAACATGTCATTATATGAAATGTATTATAAGCAACTGCAGTAATGGAAAAAATAAATAGTTCAGGCAGGAGATCAAGGACAATGAAGCACAAATGCTGCAAAAATGTGCTGCTAGCATTTGAGGGAAGAATAAATAACACATCAGATAAAATTGACATTAAGGTCCGAATTCCAGAAGCATAAAGTTGTCATGATGTTCATCCATTACACAGGCTGTGTTTATATGTATAGATGCATGGAGGAAATGAACGTCATCAAGCATTGCCAATATAAAACATTGAGAAGCTATGGACTGCAGTGAAAATTAAGTCTGAAGAAGGAGAACAGAAGTAGACATCTAAACCCTGTGAGCAGGGTGGCAGGATATCAGGCAGCCAGACTGCCCCTTGTGTATTGGAAATGTGTATGGATGTGTGGAGAGTCAAAGACAGAAAGGGATGCTATCTTTATGTTTATGAAGATGAATCTTATTGGAGATATAGAATTAATAATGTGAAGAAGTGTCAAGGGAGGGCTGTCACCTTTACTATACCACATGGAGAACAACTGCAGTGGTCTACATGCCATAATCACCACTCTGATGCAGTAGAGGCGTAGACATATTATATGTTTGCAACTCTCTGTTCATGAGAGGTCTGAAGTAGTGATCCCCCATCCCCCATGCAAGGTCATGCAAGATGTTTCTAATGATGCCTGATGCTCACAAACTTTAACATCAAGAAGAGCACTGGTTAGACATATTCACATGTTAAGAAGAACACATGGCAGTGAACATATTATTAAAAGTGAGCACATGAAAGACAGCCACAAAACAACGGCCAATCAAGTCCAGAAATTTTATTAGCCACTATTATGTGGAGCAACAAGTTCCTGTGGAGATGCTACTTCTGACAACAGCAGCCAATCTTTGTAATCTAGGTGAAGCAAGGCAGTGGTTCATGTAGATGGGACATTTGTAACCAAAGGCTGCATCCTACAGCAGCTGTACAGTATCTATGCTATCATAAGTTCACAAAGTTCAGACAAGACCATACCCCTATCAACATCCTGATGTCTCAAAAGACCTTGAAGTGTTACAACATGATATGGAGTGCCCTCTTAGATATGTTTGAAGAGTATGAGCTGAAATTCGCCATGCCAGACTCTAAATCTTTGGGAATGATGAGTGTCTAATTCAACTTCTCAGAGACACATCTAAAGCTATGCCTGTTCCATTTCACACTGTATGTGGCATAAAGTACAACACCATGGTCTAGCTAGTTTGTATGGATCTGTCAGCTTGTTCCAACTTCATGTAAAATCACAGGTAATGCTGTCCTTCCTCCACTCTTCAGAAGTTATGGATGCATACAGAGCCTTAAGACCCACATTTCCTGACTCAGCACTTACTCTTTTTGAATAAATGACATTTTCATTCTGGGACATAAGAGAAATTTTGGAACCCATGCTCCCAAAAAATCTGTTTTTTCCAGAGTATCTCCCTGGATTGTGTACTTTCCATGATTTATGTATAGATGGAATACCACAGAAAAAAATGTGGTAGAGGCTCAGAACCACCATGTATATCGTTTGACGCCAGGTAGATTTACAAGTTAAATGATGTGTTCTGTGAAGAGAGCAAAATAGAGTCAAATGACAAATTCACCACCGTAACAGGTACAAGCAAGCAAAATCTGAGGGTAATGCTACTCAATGCTAGAAGTCTAAACCTTAAAATGCACTCACTCGAGGCACTCCTTAAAATGGAGAACATCGACATCTGTGCAGTGACAGAGACCTGGTTCAAGGCTCCAGAGAGCACCCCTGCATTACCAGGCTATAATTCATACCACACCTTTCGGCCACCTAACTTGGACCGAAGCACTAAAGGCGGAGGCGTGTCCATATTCATTAAGGATATCCACACCTCCAGGCTAGTTGCTCAGCATAATGCATCTGAGATTATCCAAGTGCAACTAACTCTGGGCAAGACCGCAATGCAAATTGTAGCTTGCTACAGATCCCCCACCATGCCCCAGGATACCCACTCCTCATTTCTTGATACACTGGAAAATATTAGGGTACAACCTAACACCCTAATAATGGGTGATTTCAACTACCCCACCATTAACTGGGAAAACTACTCATGTACCAACTCTTGTGCTCAATGTTTTCTGGAATTCATAAATTCCAATGCCTTGGATCAACTTATCCACACCCCCACCAGGGGCAGCAATATCCTAGACCTGGTCATTACCAACATGGGCAACCAGTGTTCCACACCAGAGGTCAATTCCTCATTGCTCAGATCCGACCACAAGCAAATCACCCTAGACATCCACATCCCAGCCCCACCCCCCATTAGGGAAACCACCATAAAAAATTTCTCCAAAGCCAATTTCATGCTTCTTAAGACAGAAGTGGCAAACTTCACGACACCCATGCTGACGGACAATAGAGATACAACTGCTGAATCCTATACAATTGCACTTTATAAGCACTTACACGAGTGCATGGATCATGCAATCCCTAACAGAACTAAGATGCTATCCTCCAAAAAAAGGAAGCCAATCTGGTGGTCCCCTGCTATAAACAAACTCTACAACAGAAGAATGAAACTGTTGCAAAAAAGAGTAAAATCCCATGAGTGGAGGAACTCCATGGTCAGTCTCAGTAAGAAGTTGAGATCTCTCATAAAATCCTCCAAAGCTAGTTACAAAAACAAAATCACCACTGATTCTATAGACAACCACAAAGTATTCTATAGCTATGTCAAGAAACTCAATGGCAACACTCATATTTGCTCTGAGTTACAGCACAATGGCACTAAATATACAGAACCAACTGATATTGCAAACATCCTGGCAGATAGGCTCAGTGCTAACTTTACCCCTCTCTCATCCCCTGAAGGGCCCATCTCTGTACCAGAAGAATGCAAAGTACCTGTAATCACGGCTGCACAGGTAAAAAACACACTCTCCAAAGCCAAGAACACAGCATCCAAGGGACCTGACAACATCCCAGGCTGCGTTCTGCATGAACTACAAAACAAACTGGCACCCCACCTAAGTACCATGTTCAATCATAGCCTCACCTCAGGCTTTGTGCCCATTGAATGGTGCACAGCAATGGTTATCCCACTCTACAAAGGGGCAGCCACCATGGACCCCGGGAACTACCGCCCCATTAGCCTGACGAGCCTGGTCTGCAAGGCTATGAAGCATATCATCATGGAACTTATAGACAATGACATTGGTAATCTCCAATCTCCAATCTCCATCTCTGGACCCTACACAGTTCGGGTTTGTAAAAGGCAGATCATGTCTCCTAAACCTGATAGACTTCTTTGAAGTGGTCACCAAAGCTGTAGATGAGGGTAAGGTGGCACACACAGCCTATCTAGATCTCTCCAAGGCTTTCAACACCATCCCCCACTCTGGAATTATAGACAAACTCACTAAACTAGGTATAAATCCCTATGCCACAAGATGGGTTGCCAACTGGCTCACTGACCAAACCCACACTCTGGAATAAATTCAACTTCAGACCAGTGACAAGTGGAGTACCACAGGGTTCAGTCCTAGGTCCTCTCCTGTTTGGTATCTACTTCTCTGAAGTACAGGCTAACACAGAAGGTCTTTGGCTAACAAAGTTCGCAGATGACTGCAAACTAGGAGCCATAATCAAATCTCCAAACGATGTGGATATCCTACAAAAGGGCCTCACTGAGACAGATGCCTGGTGTCAAAGCCATGGCCTCAAGCTCAATGCCAAAAAGTGCATTGTCATCCCTTTTGGTAAAAACTCTGTACCCATGAACTACCACATAGGCGGTAGTCTACTTAACACCAAAAGTGTGATAAGAGACCTTGGGACACAGGTGGACAGTAGTCTCTCCTTTGATAATCACATCACCACAGTAGTCAGGAAATCCTTCTGTGGCACACCTCATCACAAAAGGTTTCTCATCCATGAAAAACAAGGCCATTGTTCCCCTCTACGCATCACTCATTAGACCCATTATATAGTACAATGCCCCTTTTGGTATGTACCTCACAAGACATCTACAACAACTGGAAAGGCTACAGAAATACCTCACAAAGAGGATTACTGGCCTTAAACAGATGCCCTACGCAGACTGTCTCAAAAAACTCTAGCTTTACTCTGTCACATATCGCCTACTCAGAGGCGATCTCTTCCTAACATACAAAACTATGTCAAACCCAGAGCTGTTGGACATGCTCCACGTAAAGAAATTCCAACCCCTCCGAGCTACACGCTCTAGGGACCTAAACTTTGTCACCACAATAAACAGAACATGCTGGCGGGATAGATTCCTGTCTCAGAGACTTCCCATACTCTGGAATAAACTACCTGTCTATATCAAAAAAGCTCTTCATTAGCACTCTCCAAGAAAAATCTTGATGATTGGATGGGAGATAGGAAATTCACCCCGGGGATCACTTCTGTGGCTCTGCTTGACAGGGGCACAGGAAAATAATTTTCTTGGGTGGCAAAAGCCAGGGTACCGTTTGGCTAGGCTTATATAGGCCCTAGGGCCAATAGCCTAGTACCTACCTATGAACCTATGAACCTAAGACAGTGTGGGACCACATGGTGGTTGGCATACAACATACTTCCTCATGGTCACACACTGGACTTTGAGAGGAGTGGCTGCAGTCTATTTTGTCATTTTAGATGGATTGCAATATTCTGGAGTTCCTAACCAAGCCACTATATATCTGAAGCTGTGGTTCCCATACTATAATAGTCAATATGCACTGCTTAGGGATTTTACTTTTTGGGGGTTGTTTGCTTTTCTATGCACTAGTGTGTGGATTTGTTTGCTTTGCTTGATTTGATTATTTTGTGCATTACAGGTAAGTGATAATCAACATTGATGCTGTACAGATATCATCTCCAGGTAAGTGTAACTTCTTCTTTGTTTATCCTCTCTTACTTTACTTTGTTCTCAGACTTTTCTAAGAACTCTCACTTCTATTGGTGGACTATGTCTGTAGTTATTACTGTTGTTTGCTGCCATGACACTCCCTTCCTCTTATACATCTTCTGTAATTTTCATGCTTTAACTTTGTCATCTTTTAACAGTGCAGTTTCACTTTGCTGTCCTTTGTTTTGCTAACCTGTGAGTCAACCCTACTTGTGCAATTTGTGTTTGCAGTTTCCACTTTATCATCTTTTACACTACAGACTGCTTGCTACCTTTTAGCGAACTTAATGAGTTTACTTTCAAATCATCTACACGAATCTGACCAGAAAGTGCCACTGGAAGAAAGTTTCAGACTCTGTCTAGAGATTCTCAAAGTCAACAGTAAATTATGATTGTACCATTCTAAGTAAGCACAAAAAAGCTCTGGTATATAACAGCAAATGGGAAGGTAAGTTTATCTTCTGGGGACTCAGGGTACACCATGGGAAAAAAGAAATCCCATCCAAAAATGTATGAGTATGTTTGTCTACTTCAGGGCATTTTTAGTGATAACAGAACACAAACTAGCAATGATTACTTAAGTGCCACTGAGATGTTAATCTAGCGTACAACATTACTATAAAATAAAACATGTTTTTCACTTTCTGGCCACAGTATTCCCTTAAACTGATTTTCTTCACTGGTCTTTGTTTACTGGAAATGCTTAACAATGCGCAGCACTGTAATTCATCCAAATTGCTAAACCGAACAGATGTTTTCATTCACTTTAATACCTTATTTTACCTTATTCTTGCTCTACCACTCTAATAAGTAAGGAAACAAATAAATACATAAAACTGCTCTAAATATTGGACCAGGAAGTTAATAAGACTTAGTGTTTTCATTTTGTGAAGGTCCTGGGTTCGGGACTGACAGTGGGATTTTAAGGACAGGTGGCTTACATCCTTCTAAGTTGGGAACTGCTGATTGAGGGCTCAGTGTCTGTTATTCTAAAAGTGTATTAGTTCTGGTTTAAGCACTTGGGCTTCAGGCCAGTTATTTTACATTAAGAAGGTTCGTGGTCTGCACTCTTGTGGGAGGAGAGGCTGGACTCTGCCCTTCTGAGCTGGGAATTTCTGGTTAAAGGCTTATAGTGCCTGCATATTTCAACTGTTTCTTACTGAAATTGGTACACCTTGTTTGCTGTAGCATAGACTAGATCCAGGCCTGCTGAATCTAGCTCTGTTTGTATGCGTGTTGTTTGTTTGCTTGTTATTTCCCTGAAACGCTAAACCACCTAAACCGCGGCTTTTCAGCGCTTCTGTGGATCCCTAGTGATATCTGCATTGCTTACTGTACTCATTTCCTTGTTTCACTTAAAAGAAAGTTACTGTTTGTCGTTTTTGCATTTAAGTTACCTGTAACACATTGCATTTAAGTTACCTGGCACTTGCTCACTAAAGGCACTTGCTCACTAAAGCAATTATATAAGTCAGCGCTAAAAATTAAAGTACTACACTCTCACAAAGTCCTCGAGTACCTTGTCCCCCATTGGCCCTTTTTTTTCAATTATAAAGGAATTCCCAGTACTATTCTAGCATGTCCAAAGGTCAGTTGTCAATCTTCTCTCTGGTCCAGCTGGTGAATCTGGGAATCTTGAGGCAATGTTACAACTGCCTCATGTACACAGACAACCCTCTCCTCCTCCCAATAAATTCCAACACATGTGAGAGATGCATCCATATAGCCAAACTGGAGGCTAAGCTCTCTCAACTCAGTACTGGCGTAACCAGTCAGGAGGAGAAGGAAACCACACTCAGTACAATTCCAGTCTCACATAGACCTACCATGACAGCAGACCAAACACATAAACACACAAAAACATACTCGGAGGCTCTAAATAAAAATCTGCCTAAGCAGCAGAGACCTCCAAAGCAGACACCCAAGCAACCGCTACCCCAAAACAAAACACGTGCAACACATATCTCACAAAGCCAGCTAAACAACACACCTGATACACTTGTACCAGGCTGAACAAGGAGAAGGTCACAGTGAGCTGCCTGTCGGGCGCTAGGATCCGCCACATAACACAAGCACTTAGGTCACTCCAAGGCAAGTACAAATATGACTCAGTCATTGTCCATGCTGGTGTGAATGACCTGAGACGTACCTCCCTGGACTACATGAAAAGAGACATAGAGGAACTCTCTGAGCATGTGGCCCAGGCCGGTATGACCCTGACCTTGAGTAGCATCTTACCCTCACCAAGAATGATGCCACAATATGAAGACAAGATGATCAATTTCAACAATTGGCTTAATTATTGGTGTCATTCAAAGGGGATCCAATGCCTGTCAGCCTGGGATGACATGCTCGACAAGCCACGATGCTTCACTAGGGACGGCCTGCACCTGTCACCCCTGGGCTTTCGGATATTGGCAAAGGCTCTTGCTACCCCCATAGTGCCTTTTTTAGGCAAGGCTCAAAAGACAAACCCACCTCCATAGGTATCACAAGGGATAAGAAACTAAGAGTAATGCTACTCAATGCCAGAAGTCTAAACCTCAAGATGCACGCACTCGAAACTCTCCTTAGCATGGAGAAAATCGATATCTGTGCAGTAACAGAAACCTGGTTCAAGGCTCCCGAGAGCACCCCAGCACTACCAGGTTATACCTCATACCATGCTTTTTGGCCCCAAAAGGAGGGGGGAGTATCAATATTCGTCAAAGATACCCACACCTCCAGGTTGGTGGCACAGCACGAAGCATCAGAGACTATCCATGTGCAACTAACAGTGGGTAAAACTGCCTTCCAGTTTATAGCCTGCTACAGACCACCCTCCCTAACCCAGGAACCCCACTCGGCCTTCATGAGAACACTGGAAAATATGAAGGTCTCTCCAAACACCATTATACTGTGCGACTTCAACTACTCAAAGATAGACTGGGAGCATTACTCTAGCACCTAGCCCAAAGGTTCCTAGAATTTATAAACTCAAATGCTATGGAACAACTTGTTACCACTCCCACAAGAGGGGAAAATATACTGGACCTGATCATCACCAATATGGGGACTCTATGCTCCAGACCAGAAGTGTATCCCTCACTGGTAAGATCAGACCATAAACTAATCTCACTGGATGTTCACATCCCGACACCACCCCCTGCCCAGAAAACCACAGTGAAAAACTTCTCTAAAGCAAATTTCACACTCCTCAAAACTGAGGTGGAATCCTTCAAAGCCCCCGGGCCTGTGGAAAATATGGCCCAGACCGCAGAATCCTTTATAAACACATTCTATGAACACCTTCAGGAATGCATGGATCATGCGATCCCAAATAAAACCAAGACCCAATCCTCCAAAGGCAGACGTCCTTTCTGGTGGACCCCAGCCATAAACAAGATATACAATAGAAGGAGGAAGCTACTAAATGATAGAGCAAAATTCCAAAAAGGGAAGGCATCTCTGATCAGTATTAGCAAAAAACTACGGGCACTCATAAAATCGTCTAAGGCCAGCTTCGAGAGAAAAATTGCACAGGACACTAAGGATAATCACAAGGCTTTCTTTAGTTATGTTAGGAACCTGGGTGGTAATTCCCAGATATGCTCAGAATTAGTCCAAAATGACAAAAAATACACCGAACCCACAGACATTGCCAACATCCTAGCTGACAGGTTCAGCGCAAACTTCTCCCCCCAAAAGGGCAAATATCTATTCCAGCAGAGTGCTGCCCCCCTGACTTCTCGGATGCTCAGGTAAGAGCCGCCCTCTCCAAAGCAAAAACACAGCATCAATGGGACCAGACGGTGTCCCGGGCTGCATCCTACATGAACTCCAAGAAGAGCTAAACCCAAACATAAAACTACTGTTCAATCTCAGCCTTACTACAGGATATGTACCCAAAGAGTGGCGTACAGCAACTGTGGTCCCTCTCCACAAAGGTGGTGCCTCAACGGATCCTGGAAACTATCGCCCCATAAGCCTGACTAGCTTGGTCTGCAAAGCTATGGAAAGGATAATCATGGACCTCATAAATAAAGATATTGGGGACACAGATGACTGCAAACTGGGCACCATAATCGACTCTCCAGCCGACACAAGCATCCTCCAAAAGGGCCTCATAGAAACAGACAACTGGTGCCAGAGCCATGGCCTCAAGCTAAACGCCAAAAAGTGTATAGTCATCCCCTTTGGCAAAAACAAAGTGCCCACAAATTACCACATAGGTGGTAATCCGTTAAGTACAGAAGAAGTAATTAGGGACCTGGGGACCCAAGTTGATAGCAATCTCTCATTTGACAACCACGTGGCCAAAGTGGTTAGAAAAACATTTTATATAGCCCACCTAATCATGAAGGGATTCACATCTAGATCAGGGGAGGTCATCGTGCCTCTTTACTCATCCCTCATCAGGCCCATAATTGAGTACAATGCCCCTTTTGGGACCTTACCAGACACCTGCAGCAACTGGAAAGACCCCAAAAGTACCTCACCAAGAGGATCAAAGGGCTCAAACAGATGCCATATGCTGCCCGGTTAAAGAAACTCCAGTTCTACTCAGTGGCATACCGCCTGTTCAGAGGCGATCTGTGCCTGACGTATAAAGCCATGTCCAACCCGGAATTAATGGACATGCTGCACCTCAGAAAATCCAAATCCTATCGAGCTACACGCTCGAGAGACTTGAACCTCAGCACTGAAATAAATAGGACATGCTGGAGGGACAGATTCATAACCCAAAGGCTCCCTTCACTCTGGAATAAAATGCCAGTCCAGGTTAGGCAGAGTCCCTCATTGACTCTCTTCAAGAGGAATCTTGATGAGTGGATGGGAGATCGTAGGTTTACCCCGGGTATGACTTCTGTGTCACTGTTAGACAGAGGCACAGTATACTAATCCCAAAAAAAGGGCATAGCAAAATTAATTTAAAATGGGTGGCGAAAGCCAAACACATTCTGGCTAGGCTTATAAATGCCCTAGGGCAGATAGCCTAGTATGAACCTATGAACCTATAAGACTTCATCAGAACAATACCACCCTTAAGTAACTTAAAACAATGAAGGAAAAACACAAAGCATCACAATATGAATGAAATAATTTATATATTTATATATTTTATTGAAAAAAAGTTAAGCACTTTTGTCTAGTATATTTATTAACTGTTCATGCTCTCCACCAGGCTAACTAATTTAACCCCTTACTGTCTAACCTCCTTCTCTGCACCACCCATTGTCAATATTTATTGGCAAGTGAGCCTTCTTAGCTTCAATTTGTGATAAGTGTATCCCCCCCAAAAAAAACAAACAAATATATATTTTTGTTTTGTCTGTATGAATAGTATAAGCTTATTGTACTACCATTGTTATATGCTTTTAGATACAATGTCAAGGAACTTGCATTTGAACTCCTATTGTAATTGTCAGCTGTACAAATGTATAATTATGTAATCTTCCTTGGAGCTTTTCAAATGTAAATAAATAAATTAATTAACAACATATGAGTAATGACGAAAAAATTTCATCCATCAATCAGCCTCCTTATTACCATCATGTCATCCACTTCCAAGCTGCATCCTGCTGTTAGTGAAACTATACTGAGTGTATCAATACTTAGATTAGGTTTGTCAAGCTGATTGCCTTTGTGTCCAGCCTTCATTCATCAGAGCTAGCCTAGGTAACCCAAGCTGGTCAACTGGGCCAGCCAGTAACTTATTGATCCAGGGCTGCTGAGCTTTATGGTTGGCCCAAACTGGCCAATAGGCACACTTAGACCCCTACCACCATTAGCATAGTCTTCACAGTATGAGGAGGGAGATGCCACTGGAGGATGTTTGACAGTATTTGGCATTTAGAGGAATACAACATTGTTTAACCCTTTAACGTTAGCTCTAGTTTTACCTAGTGGTTCAACTAACCTCTACAGTAAATTGGCATATTATTTACAAGTGAAGTAAACGTATGTATGGAGCCATATGTAACACCAAAGGAAGAGGCAGCAGAAGAAAAATGTTCTTGTTCCCACCTACCACTCAGAATGCAGTCACTAAATAACTGGAGAAGCACCGTCCAGCTGGCAAATAAACAAGTGGAAGTATTTGTTTCTAATGAAAAGTGATGATTTACAGTTCTGAACATTATTTACAAAATGAAGAAATGAACTTAAAAAAAAACTTTTCTTGCTTCAGTATAGTGCAGGATAATTTTGTGACCTGTTGGACTGCTGTCTCAGCAGTATGTCCAGATCACATGCCACTTTAACAACGAAAAAATACATTTTTGTTAAACACATGTAGCAATTGTAAATGGGCATGTTTTGTGAAGAGATGTGGATATAGGAAACAGTATCATGACAGGTGTAAAGTTATTAATGACACTCCTTGGAAAAACATAGGCAATGGAATTATGGCAGCAGGTTTCCAAAGTTCAGCTACTTGTTTTTCTTGTAAGTTGTGGATAATCAGTCATTATGGGTCATCAAATAGCTGGTGAAACTAACTTTAAAACATTGGGTGCCTGTAGCAATGAGCACTGTTTTTGTTTCAGCATCCACTTCCTTATTAAGCTGAAAAATACTACCCGTCATAGATGAGTTTTCAGAAGATGGTGGCCGATCCTGCATTTTAATTATACCAGTATGCCTACCATGATGCTTTCAAAAAGAATCCCATTTTTATACAAGAGAGATGTGGAAGAGGCTTGGGCTGAGTTATTCTAATGGCATAGTACAGTCAGCTGATATTGTGCCAAAAGCATTTTAAACTAGTAATGTTTGTTTTCTAGTGAGGAAAAATATTTTATCTATCTATCTATCTATCTATCTATCTATCTATCTATCTATCTATCTATCTACTGTCTATCTATCTATCTATCTATCTATCTATCTATCTATCTACTGTCTGTCTATCTATCTATCTATCTATCTATCTATCTATCTATCTATCTATTTCTTTTACTTTTGAAAAACACAACGTTGGTCATATTCTGGGCTTCCTAGAGTTTAATCAGTGGGATTGCTGATCTTAATTTAAGATACTCTTGTTTACATTTTCTGTGCAGATGCCACCATAGACTTGATGCGATGTGTGGTCAATATAAGAACAAGATTTTGTTCTCTGACACTGAATACATATCTTGCTAATGAGAATACCTTGGCAGGAAGTACTAAACTAATCAGCAGAGTCCAGACTGAAGAAGTTACGTATGCTAAGGCTAAGCTAAACAGAGACACATTGGAGTGACTCATTGGTAAACATGCAGACATGTTCTCAGTTGCACTAAAAAGCAAAGGTGGGAACATGGTCACTAAAGCAATCCGACATAACTCTGTCTCCTGAGAGATTACTAGGAGCACAGGATAGAATGCATTCAGGCATACTGTCTCTTTACTGCTGGCTGCCTATTTAGTTGTTTATTTATTTGGATTTGTTAACTGGGGTAGAATACTAATCCAAAAAGACCAATTGCAGGCTTAGCCTGGGAAAAATAGAAAATAATTGTAATGAAGAGGTAAAATGTACAATAATAAGTGAACAGCAAAATAACATGGATATACAATAGTAAAGACTATGAAACTGATGAAGAATAGCAGAGAAGGGATACAGCAGGAATGTTATACAGAAGGGTGGGAGTAATTCTCAGATATTAAAGTCAGGTTGATTTGAAGTTTTTCCAAGACAATTAGTTCAGCTTTTGTTATTGTTGGTGATACAGAATAGGCCTTAATTATCATCCTGTTTAGGTTGGTTTGAGGGCACACACACATATATATATATATATATATATATATATATATATATATATATATATATATATATATACATACATACGCAACTGTCATGATTTTGACAGAGCTGGTATGGGCTATTATCAACAACTGTGTCACTTCAAGTCATACAAGGTGGCTGTCCAGGACACACCAGTCATTACAACGTACTTCATAATGATTGTTATGTCATGAACTTATTTATACTCTCAGAACCTGGGGTTTGGGGAATTTCAGAGTCTTTGAAATAAGGGTGAACCCATGGCTTGCTGATGATTAAAGACCAGTATTACAATTAAAAAGCCAGCCATGCAAACATTTAAGGTTGTCACAAATGCTCTGTGCATTTATAAGTGAAATACATATGGTATTAAGGTTTTTACATAGGGTATCATGGGACCAGAGAAGGCACAGTTATGGGGACAGAGTCTGGGTTGTAGTAATTATACATAAGGTGAAAGCTTTGACAGATTTGGGAAATAGGTTTATTTTTCTTAAATTATAAGTGATAACATGTTTTATTTGAGTGGAGGAGCTTATTTTGATAATTTTCATAACTGTCATAGTATAGCAGCAGTGATGAAAAAGAAAAAAATACTGCATATGATGAGAAGAATACTTGCTCAGCAGTAGGTAGAGGGAAGTGAAGAAATGAAGCATAATTTCAAAGCTACAGAAGGGTGTACATGAGTAGATGGAAATGCTGGTATTGCTTATGGGGTCAGGCAACACAGGCTAGAAAAGTTTTTACAGTATAGCTCAAATGCTACAGGAAGGTGTCATTTCATCAAGTGAAAAATGGAAGTAACTTGGTCATTTTATGATTAGAAAGGTAGTTGGGGAGTGGGTGGGATGAATCAATGTGTAGCTACTTTTAATACTGTGAATATGTCTAAAAAAATGAGAGGCCACATGCCCTTGCGACTTGACTAATGTCTATGAATTAGCATGGTTGAATGTGAGTCAGCTGACTTCTTGTCACGTTATAAATTGGTGAGCGGGCAGGGGTGTTGGGATTGCATGTGAGCCTAAGCGTGTTAAGCAGCCACAGAAAGGGCAGTCTACTGAGGGTTTATATGGTAGGAAACAAAGACACTTATCTGTTCTTATAAAGCGGATTCTTAATGCATGTAAAGGGAAGTGCAAATCAGTGCTCCTTCCTTCTTGAAATGCATGTACAATTGCTCTTCCTGGACCATAGGCATACATCAGATGTACACCTTATAGAGTAAGAAGAATCCAAGCAAAATATGGCATCAATAGAACCCATGTAGGGGTCAGACATTTAATCACTACAGTCCTCTGCTCTACCAGCCGAGCTTTCAAGGGGATAAAGAATAAGTAGAGGCCTTGATGAGATCTGAACTCATGATCCTTGGTTTACTAGGGCAGTGCTCTTACTCCTGACCACTTAAGGTTGACTGTTACTGACTTGCTGAGGGGTATAATAGAGCTATCCAGTATTATCATTGACAAAAGAAACATCCCACATATCAAATGAGCTTCCACCATCCCATTGAACTAAAATCCTTGCCTTCAGTTTATGGCAAATGACAGTGCTCAAAGCAGGTGATTCACTGTTGCTTAGCTTGTTGCTCAGCTTGTTATGAGTATTTGACATGCATTACATCTGTTTCTCCCAGGAACAGGCTTGGGTTTTGAATCCTTAAGGTTTCTGTTATAGTGCTTTGCAAATCTCACATAAATTAAAAAGAAAATGCAGATTGAGATAACGGCAGCCTTGATGAATGGAATATATTTAAACAAATTGGATAGTATTCAGTTATTTCTTTCCATGGAGATTTTATATACATATATATATATATATATATATATATATATATATATATATATATATATATATAAACATAGTTTAAGTAAATGAATACCTCTTTCATTGTTATAGGCCAGATGAAACATATGTTGATGCTTTAATGACTGCAATGACTGCATAAGAGTACTTAAAAGTAAAATTAACAAAAAGTAGTCTGAGAATTAGTACTCTTATACATACAAATTGCAGGAAATATATCAGAATTAAATGCTCTTAGGTATTTTAGAACCCCTCCCATGAGTAGTACAGAGCACAAAAACTGCTTAAACAACTACTACAATTTAACATTGAAAGTAGTACCATTTTGAACAGAGATTTCAGTTACCCTAGCATACAGCTGAGAAAATTATCATCGCAGTCAATCAACTCTCTAAATATTTATCTCAAGGCAGGGGTAGCAAAATATAGGATATTATAACATCAAATACTTCCTCCAAGTTTCTTCTCCTTAGTTTCCCACACAGCTGAACTCTGGTCATGAACAAATCTAATTTAACCTAAGAATATGTACCAATGAAATGGTGCATTACACAGAGGGATAAATATAGGGAGAAGATATGAGTGAGTGGAAGGTGTCAGCTCGCCCATTATGGGGAGGGGGAGACAGCCTAAGCTCACTGCAATATGCAGCATATGAGTCCAGCTACCTTTGTGCTGGATGATATCTCTCAGCCTCTCATTGCAAGAAATCTGGGCAAAGCCAGAAATATTTGGGGACAAAGGCCCCAAAACAGGGACAACTTTTAAAAATTGATCCTATAATCTTAGAAAGTTACTAGAATAACAGGTTTTGAATTGTTATGTATTTTCTGAAAGACATGGAGTCTGAAACTGAAATATATGTCATTATGTAGTATTATTTAATGACTTCAAACCTCAATTATTTGCCAAAAAAGTACACATTTTATGAGAATCAGACCAGAGGCAAAATCTGGAGATTCTGCAAAAATCTGGACAGTTGAGAGGTATGATGAGCAATGATCCATTCTGTCAGGAAGTTACACACACATGAATGTGCACATGCAACCCTTGAAGACAGTGATCACAGAGCTGGAAAGGCTGTTGTGAGGGGGCATACTCCCTGGCAAACAGTATGATGCTGAACCAGCATCCTGAATTTCTTCACTGGTCTGGACAGGGGCAGGGCTGTGTCTGTGAAAGATTAATATGGGTCTGGTAGACCCCAATGAATGAAGAGGGGGTCAGCTGTAAGGAGAAACAAAATTAATTACAGAAAGGTCTTACTAAACTGATCAAATCAATGAGCTTAGACTATAAAGAGAACAGGGTCTACAAACCAGGGCAACAACAAGGTACTCTTCCTTTATGTCAGAAAAGCTAAAAGGATAAGCAGGAAAAAAAAAAAACAGACTTACCAAAAGTAAGGCAGCATGCCAGCTTGGCACAAGGATTTAAGACTGGTTGATATATCTACACCCTTCTGTGGTCCTGACTTTGATTCCCCTTACCCTCCATTTACTCAGTGTGTAACTCTGAACTAGTCATTTAACTAGGATTCCTGAAATAAGCCCATGTGGATCATTGCACTACCCTGCTTGATATATGTCTGTCTGTCTATGTATCTGTCTATCTCTCTGTTTATCTATCTATGTATCTATCTAAAGAGATGGAGATAAGGTAGTATTACCTGATCATCAATTAGTAGAAGACACTATGACTGCCAAAATTTTATGTCATCTCCAGAAAAATCTAAGGGTACATATATTTCACGCTTGCTCAGTAAGGATAATCAACAAGTATAACAGATGTTAGCTAACTATAACATAAAAAAGCTCCAAATGACCTGCTAGTGCACCTAGCCATACTACTCCAGAGTCCAGATTTTTGCAGAATGTCCAGATTTTTGCCTCATATTTTTGGTTTGTTTCTCATAAATTTTGTAGTCTTCTGGCAAATCACTGGGGACTGAATTCACTAATGACAGAAATGTAAGCTTCAGACTTCGTATCCTTTAGAAAAATGCATGCTAACACAAAACCTTTTATTCTATATCTTCTTAAGTTTATATGAGTAATATTTAAACTTTGTCCTTATTTTTTAACCTTTGCCGACATATCATTTTTGTCTTTGCCCTGATTTCTCATGCTAAGAGTTTGAGAAATATGCACCTAGCTTGCTGTTTCCTAAGTAGTGCATGCAATAACCTGCTAACTCCTGTGCAAAGTCTTTCTAATACATTTTTTCAGTAATGCATGTAACTGGTATCTGGTTTCAGGCTCTAGTGATCCTCATACATAAGGGAGGTACTACATCAGATTCAAACAACTACTGACTAGTCAGCTTAATCTATATTGTCTACAGGCTTACATAGTAGGCAGTTACCAAACTTATCTAAAATCCACTGGTGACTGGATAACAAAAGAGTAGGAATTATATTATCTTGTTAATGGAAGGCATATCCTACTTAACATGGTGGCTCTTTTTTGAAGAAAGAACATTGGCACCGGATGGCAGACTGATCACATAGGTTTCATATTTACATTTTGAAAAATTATTTGACTCTATTCCCAGTAAACTTTATGGATAAACTTATTCAATTCTATAGTCACATAGTCCAAGGTATAAATAATTAATTGAAGAATTACCTAAGTTTACTGTGGTGCCCTGTGGAGTCCTCAAGTTCAGTATCGGCATTACTCCAATTTAGCCTGTGTGGTGACTCATGGTAAACAAAATACGCTAACAGCTGCAAATTGGGCATATGGTTACCAACACTAAGGGGAAAAAAGTACCTGGAAAGGTTAAAAAAGCTAGCATTTATTGTAATACCAACAGTGTCCCTCTTACTGCCAAGAAATATACTATTTCCAGATTTGAGGGAAAAGTTATGTACCTTAATTGCAAAATGAGTAGGGGAACACTGCAAGTAACAAATGAAATAAAACATGACCCATTTTTGATAATAAATTAAACTTTGATTAGTATAGTGGAACCAGAAGTCAGAATGGCTTGGTCTTCAACACAACTCATGCTCAAAGGCATAAGCAATGGATTACAAGAAGCCATTGTACCTCTGTATACATAAATAATTATGCCAGTTACAGACTACTAACACAAGACAGAGATAATTCAGAGTTTCTTAATAGATAGGCTGGAAAACATCAACTAGACTGACAGGCTACAGCAGCTGTTTGTCTTCTGCATTTTACAGGATAATTAGAAAGAATCTGTGTTTGGTATATAAAGCCATATATGATTAAATTCTGTTTGAAAATCTGCACCTAAAATTATTTATTTTTATCTATTTTACATTTTGTTGACCGGGCTAGTCTAACTGGATATATGTCCATTTTCAGTAGAGGCCCGGGGAGAAAAGCTCCACATAAAACAGATAAACACAAAGAGCATTAAAAATTCAGTTACAGAACATTAAACTTCAGATACAGATAGTTTGTCAGACTAAAACAAGTGTTTAAGGTAATTTAGCATACATGATGGAACAGAAAAATAGAACAAAATGTAAGATAAGATAATCCTTTGTGTTTTTTTTTGTGAACACTGTGGGAAGAAAGTATTCAGAAGGATATGGGAGATTCCCATCTCAGAGTTATAAGTAAGGAACAGAAGAACAGACTCGTTAAAAACAGGAATAGGAGAGTAGGTAGAGGGGCAGAAACTCATCAAGAGACAGAAAGATGTCCAATCCATCTTTCTTTGGTACAATAAGTGCAACTAGAAGGTATAGGCCTTAAAGTGGCAATAAAGTGAGTAAGTAGCCTGGGAAGAATGATTGTGATGAAAATAGACAGAGAAAGTCTTAGTCAGGGTTTGAACAGGGACATAGCCAATGGCTTGTAAGGTATAGTTTAAGTTTCTTTTTGAAGAGTGTAGTAGAAGACAGAGATGTAAGTTTACTGGGAAGTAGGATCCGACCTTTCCCCACAGTATTAGAGAAAAGGGAATCTCCTGCTTCATTGTTGGGTTTATGTCTAGATACCAGAAGTTTATTGGCTGAGCGTAGGTTTGTAAGATTTTTATATGGGCAGATTAGACTTGTGAGAATTGGTATATTATCTGGCGATAAAGGATTTTATGGGCAATAATTAGTTGATGAAATAAAATTTGATTGTGCAATTCAAGCCGACCCAGCTGGTTCAGATTTTGGCAGTGGTGGGTTCTAAAAGGGGAGCTGGTAGCAAATCTGGCAATATTATTGTAGGAGACTGCCAGCTTGTGGAGGTTGCTTTTGGATAGATTTGTATATATAGGAGAGGCATAAAAGAGAGTATGATAAGGTGGGTGTGGGCAATAGTAGTTCTAGCTATGGGAGTAAGGAAGGGTTTAATTTTATAGAGGGAGCCTAGTTTTTGGTTTACTGATTTGATTGTGGTGTTGATATGAGTGTCATAATTAAGGCTGTGGTCAATAGTTACTCCTAAGAGTTTGGTAGTAGTATCAGGAGATATGACTGCACCAGTTTTAGATTTGATAGAGAAGTTAGGTGGGGTGGACCTTTTTCTAGGAGTAACAGCAAGAGTTAAGTCTTTTTGGGGTTAAGGAGGAGACACCGCTGTAGAAATCCTTCTTCTACAAGATCAAAGGTATTCTGGGTGAGGGACTGCAGTTCAGAAGGCCCTGTAGCAGAGGATATTAATGTGGAGTCATCTGCATATTGTATTGTTACAGCTTGGGGGAATACTAATAGATCATTTATAAAGATATAGAGCAGAAGAGGGCCCAAAATGGATCCTTGGGGTACACCAAGGATGATAGGTAGGTGGGAGGATAGAGTGCTCTCCCATAGCACTGCCTGTTGCCTATTGTCTAGGTAGGACTTGAACCACTGTAATGCTTGAGTATCAAATGAGAGGGACTTGAGAAGATTCAGCAGTAGCTGATGGTTGACCATGTCAAATGCTTTTGAAAGATCAATAAAGATAGCAGAGGACAGGGTATTATTGTTGTGATTTTTGTTAATGTGGTCAGAGAAGGAAAGGAGGGCAGTAGTGGTGCTATGGAAAGGTTGAAAGCCATGCTGAGAGCTGGCTAATAGGCTATTTTGAAGAAGGTGGTGTAATAGTTGATGGTGGATGCATTTTTCCATGATTTTAGCTATGGGAGAGAGGAGGGCAATTGGACGGAAGTTAGAAAGTTCTGTTGAGTTGCCACCTTTATGTAGTGGGATGATATGTGGGACTTTCCAGATGGATGGGATTGTACCTTCGATAATGGTTCTATTTATTAGGATAGAGATAGGGTAGGCAATAACTTTAACTGCAATTTTAAGATATTTAGAAGGTAAGAGGTCTGCTGAAGGGGTAGAGGGTTTGAGTTTTTGAAGGAGGGTACAGATGAGGGATGTGGGGACAGGGTGGAGTTGGAAAGTGGGTGGTGAGGTATGTGAGGAGGAGGGCAGATTAGAGGATACATGAGGTAGAGAGTTAGCAAGTGACTGGAAAGCTTCAGTAAAGAAGTTATTGAAGGAGTCAGCAAAATGAACTACAAGTGGAGTTTGGACAAGTCTGAGCAACCTAGTATTCAAAATTAACACAAATAACAGAAGAAATGGCAACTATTCTTTTTACTTATTGATTACCAGAACTTCAGAATATACACTGCTCATATAAGTACCTCTTTGTAATATTGAAACCCAAACTGGTAATTTACAGAAAACAGAAAATACCAGCTCTACGTAAAAGAATTTACTTTCTATCAGGCAAATAAGTAGCAAGTTTCTTTAAGGCAAATAGATATTAAATTTGATAGCAAAACTTATGAACCTGTTTGGACAGACCTACTGGTACTTAATGAAGAAGATTAAAGCTCTGAGTAGTTAGTGAACTGCTTCCTGTGTCAAAGGTACAGGTTTTGAATCATTCCACTGTCACTTTGCCCACTGTGTGACCTTGAGCAAGTCACTTAACCAGAAAGTGCTTTGGGGCAACTGGGAATTTGGGCTAGGCTCCTTAATGGTCTCCTGGACTGCATACCTAGTAACTACCTCTGAACCTATAAACTTCTGTGTGGAAGCCCTACAAATCTAGAGACCACTGTTCTTTGTGAATGTTGTTGGTCTTCCTACACATCATGCACTCGTGTGTGTCCTATTACTAAAAGGTTTGCTGCATTGTGGAAAGATGAAACAATATTTCTGATTGTAGTTGACCACTTCACCACACAGAAAGGAAATGACAATAGAAGACAATGTAATTGAGATGATGGTGAATCTATTTGGACACTGCATGGAAAAATTGAAAGTAAGATACACCCTGGGATTCAGGAAGCTGCTTTTTCTGTGCAGGAACAGTGTAAGAGCTCCTGCATGGAAAATGGCTGCTGAGCGATTCAGGATAGTGCTGTTTTCACATGCACGAGCGGCCCTACACTGTTCCAGTATGGAAAACTGGCAAATATGCAAATCTCCTCATTTGCTGGTGAAAACCATGCAAATGAGGTGATTTAGCGATTCACCAAGCTGCCAGGTCTCCATAGTAGAACAGTGTCAGTGCAGAAATGTATTCAGAAAATAACTGAGTACATTTCTGCAACTGACATAATGGAGGGATGATAGCTCATGAAAAAGCATGCATTATGCACATTAGACATGCCAATGGCCAAATATAAGGCCATTGGTATTAAAAGGTAATTAATTATTATGATAATTAAACTTTTTTTTTGGCCGATCTCAGACATTTAAACATAGGGCAGTGACGCGCAAACTGGATCGGGCCGAAAATAAAAAAAAAGGGAAAACTCAGTTTTAAGTTAAATCTGCATTTTGCCGTGATAGTCAGTGGCATGTAGAATGTAAACAATACCAGGGAACACTGGTTGTCAAGGGGAAAGGGTCCGTTTTAGTGCAGTAACTAATGACCTACACACTAGAGTATGCAAATGAGGGGAGTTATACTGAATCACATATTTTTTCAAAGTGTCACCTTGTACCTAACCGTGGAGATGCAGCAATACAACAGTGCAAGTCTAAGAGCTGAATGACTTCATAAGGGGGTGTATCATGCCTGCTGTAAGCTCATTGGAGCTCTGTGGCTCGTGTTTGCCCTTAACTAAGCACAGCAAAGGAAGGGGGTATGTCAGATGTGCCTGAGCACTGTATACATAGCCTAAATGGGTTTGAGCGCCATGGACCGGGTTTTAAACATAAAAAAAAAAAAGAAATGGCAGCACTGTTTACATTTCAGCACTGGGCATGTGCAGCGTGCCTTGGGACTTAAATAGGGAGGGACTGGGAAGGGGAAACAGCAGTAGGAAGGCAGTCAAGGAGAACTAGCATAGCTGGCAGGTGCAGTGTATCAGAATCACCCAATTACACATGCAGCAGCCCAGCAAACTACTATAAATTATGCAAACTCCTTTCAGACTGTTTTTTCCCATAAACTCTACACCACTGTTGTATACAGATGGGGGATTTTTAACTGGCAAAACTAACTAAAAATATTAGAGGCTGCTGCTGTTTTACTCCATCAATATGTGCTAGAGACTGAGGGTGGTGAGGAGAAGAATGCTGACAACCAACCCACAGTGAGGAGGAGAAGAGTGTACAGACCCAAGGTAACCTACCAGGGCCTACATGAGCTGGAGATAGTGGAGCACTATAGGGTGGGCAGGGACATTCTATAGCAAATCGTCCAGCTGTGCCATCCTCGCTTTACACACAGAACCAACAGAGGGGAACCCATCCCAGTGGATACCAAGGTATGTGTAGGCTTAAGAATACTAGCCACAGGTACCTTCCAAAGACCAATGGTGATATCATGGGGGTCTCACAGGCATCAGCATCCAGGGTACTCTGCCAGCTCCTGGATGCCATGACACCACATGCCAAGGAGCACATATATTTCCCCAACACATGAGGTGTTGACCAGATGTATGCGTCTCTTTCACCATATAGCAGAATACCCTGAGGTAGTTGGTGCTATAGACTACATGCACATCCACATCAAAGCACCACCTGGTGAGCAGGGTAGGGTCTGCATAAACCGCAAGGGCTTCCCCTCCATCAACTGCCAAGTCGTGTGTGATGCCCAGGGCATTATCATGAATGTGTGTTCTGGCAGCCCTGGAAGCTATCACGCCTCCCACATCTGGCATTGCTCACAGCTGTATCAGGGGTTTGCCAGGGGGGACATCCCATATGGCCATCTAGTGGGGGATGCTGGCTATGCACTGAAGCTGTGGCTGATGACACCAATCAGAAATGCACACACACCTGAACAAGAACACCATAATGAGGCACACACACAAACCATGATCATTGTAGAGCATGTGTTTGGGATGCTCAAGCCATGATTTTGCTGCCTTGACATATCCGGTGGAGCCTTGCAGTACTCTCCAGCTACATGTACACAAATGTTCATAGTATGTGCCATGCTACACAATATGATTCTGCGGAAAAAGCTGCAGCAGAAAGAGCATGGGGCAGGGCCACACAGCCCCACCACCATTGCCAAGGCCAGCACAGGCACAGAGGGACTTGGAGGAGGGACTTCCTGAGCCTGACCCTGTAGGCAGAATGAGGTGTGCCCAGTATGCCAAAGCCTTGGTAAAGAGGAAAAGCATAGCACACACACTGACACTGTAGGGACCCAGGGACTGATACCTCTCTCCAACTTGCGCATACAGTAAAAGGGATGGCAAACATGACACTCCCTGTGCCTTACCATGCATAAGGAGTGTACTATGTGCATCTGACATAGTCAGCTGCACATAGCACACTATGTGCGTCTGACATAGTCAGCCCTCCAGCACCGTCCTCAGTACTGGCCCAGCAACAAGGTAAGTCACCCTTCCTATCAATTTCTGAATGGAGTAGTATGTTCTGATAGTTGTATGTATGGTATGGATGCAAGCATGCAAAGGAATTGGGTGGCTGAATGGGATAGTAGCAGACATTTCACAGCTATATGGGTCAGCAGGAAATCCATAACAAATACTGGTGTCAACATACAAGGCAGTATTACACAAGGTGACAACCCCCACCGCAGTACATGTGATGGCCTAAATAACTGTGGGTGTCAATCGGTCACAAGCATGGATGTCAGTGAGAATCACATACCCACCACCAGCCTCACCCAGCAGTTCAGGTGTAGATGACCATAAAGAAAGGCCGGGCTAAGGCCCCCAAATGATGACAATGGTGAACAGCCCCCCTCCAGACTTACACAGACATGCCACAACAGGTCTGGCAGTTGCATGGCAGTTGCATGTTAGTTCTGAAGGTTAAGAAGTCTGAAACTGAAATTTATGCCATTAAAATCTAACATGTGCACTCTACTGATATCCCTCCTTTCTGCATGATAGGTCACAATACAGTATGAAATGGAAGTCAACAGAGTAACCGAAATACCAGTACAGTCATTGCAAATGTTTAAAGTCTTCAGGTGTGTACCGCCCCCCCACAATCCCATGTAGAAATGCACTAACATGTAAGTTATATTTGAACATGAACCCATGTCAGCAGTTGTGCATACTCACTGTCCAGATGTCAATATCTGTCACCGTTGGAAAGCTGGAAATGCTAAGAACAGGGGCCAATACATAGAAACAGTCCACAGGTGGAAGTAACCTACACAAAGTGCATATAAAATAACTGTCAACTGCACACAGCTTTGGAATTATACATAGAGGTTAGCATCATATTAGTTGTCCCTCTAGTATGGAATACTGGTAGTCTGGCCAATCACTGGCAGACCACAAAAGGCACAGTTATAAAGTAATGACAGGCTGCATATTTCCAAACACACAAGGCAGCATAAGGGGAATGTCCCAAGTATATTTGTGAGTCAGGTGCAAGTAGCTTCCATATCACACATGCACCCAGCTCACCACACCATAGCTTCCATATCACACAAGCACCCAGCTTACCCCACCATCAGCCACAAATTTTTCACAGGTCATATCCTTGCTATAGAGAATGAGTACAGCATGAACCCATCTCTGTATGGCAATACATACATGATGCTGCATGCTGAACAGGTGTCCCATGCAGGTGTGTCCCTAGCTGTAAGCAGCAACCTGACCACATCCAGACTCGTGGATCAGTATGGGCAGGAAGGATTGATGGGAACACCTCAGCCACTTACCACTGTCACCCCATGGTAATCCACTGGCTTGCAGCCTGGGAGCATATGAGTGACAGAATGCACAATGCACTGGCCTACTACAGATGGCCTGCAGCACTCTCAAATAGCCTACAGTCCTCTGGCAAAGGCCCATGCCTCACCCATTGTGCCAGTGTATGGAATGTCAGTAGGTCCTAACTAACAACCTAACACAGTAAACAGAAAACAAATGTAAGGCCATGTTGACAAATGCCAGTAGCATGCCTCCTAATGTCCTACTGCAAGAACTGTGGACCAGGCCATAAATGCTACTGGGATAAAGGCCCAACTATAGAGATACCTCTGAGATATTGCTTTCATGATGTTAAGAAGAGGGGAGAATAACGGGGGGGGGGGGGGTGTAGAAGCATGGATGTCATGGAGTGTGTGAAGTATGAAACTCTAATGTCTGCCCATATGACCCCCTGACTGCAAACCCATGAATGAATAGACACAAAACTGCTTGTAAACCACAATATGAAGATAAACTAGCCAGATATATGAGTCCTGCCTCTGAATAACCTGGGTGTATCTGTACAGCTGAGAGGTATGGCCCCAGCAAGATATGGCCATTCCGTTAAGTTGAAAAAAGCACAAGAAGGGGATCCCCAGCCAGCATACTAACAAGGTGCTAGACCACTTACACAGAACCTGCAGTCTATTGTCTTTAGCTACCCCTCCACAATGGCAGGAGTGTGCTAGAATGTGTAGTCTATGCCTCAGAATATTGGTTTCAGCTTCTTTCATCTTGTATTTCCCTGGTAAATAACTGTGAGCAAAGAATGATATCTGTCAGTAGTTGATGACATGATACGTCACAGTGTAAAACAATACATATGTCAGAAAATCTATGCTACAACCAACCATGTTACACAAGCAGCACACACAGCAATAGTTACAGTATCCCCTGTATGTTACGCCCATTGTATCTCCATATTGGCAACCTATCTACAGATATCCTGCAGAAACAGTTTGCTAGGTGTAGCTGTAGCACACAAAACCCTGAACTGGAGTCGAACTCTCCCCGGAATGGATGCACACACTCAATATAGAAGGTCACACTGGGCATGCTCCTTCACTTAGAGAAATGAAGCCCATGTCTGACAACACAGTGGACTACAGATATCTGTTATTCACAGATGTCTGTGCACAAACACCAAATTGTACACCACTGATACTTCAGACACACACACACACACACACACACACACACACACACACACACACACACACACACACACACACACACACACACACACACACACTGGCTAGGAATACTCACACATATCTAAGGCCAACATCATATTATATGTCAAACATTCACACAAGTAGACATGGGGAAGAGAGAGACAGACAGAGATAATCCCATTATGAGGCCTTTTTGACCCAGTACACACCCCATTGGCCTATATCACATGATGTGCTGATATCATTCACTGAAGAAATTCCTGTGGTTAGCCCTCAGCCCTATAGTCTCAGTGCTGCTCGTGATAACTGTGTAACACTATAGTGCAAATAAGTATCCATGTAGCAGTTGTAATCTCAGTCCTGTCAAATGTAAAGCTGTGTGTGATTGTGTGTGTGTGCTTCTAGATGAATGTGCTTGAGGCCATTCACACTCATTACACTTCCCATTGTCTTACTTTAGCACTCCTGCTGATGTCAGTCACCCTGAAATAACCCTTTGGGCAACTTGCAGCCCTATAAGATTGGCGGTGCTTGTGATAACTGTGTAATACTATAGTGCAGCAAACTAGTCAGGTAGAAGTTCTAATCTTGGTCCTGGCAACTGTGAAAATGTGTGTGTTTGTGTGAAAGTGTGTGTGTGTCTTTGTAGAGACCTGATTTTGAGGCCATTCACACTCACAACACTTCCCTTACCCATCCTTTAGCACTGCTGCTGATGTCACTCACCTACAAAGATACCTTTGGACAGCTTTCCAACATATAAGCTCCATGATGCTTGCAATAGCTGCATAATGCTATAGTGTAGCAAACTAGTTAGCTAGAAGTTCCAATCCTGGTCCTGGTAACTATGGAAATGTGTGTGTTTGTGTGAGAGAGTGTGTGTGTCCTTGTAGAGACCTGATTTTGAGGCCATTCACACTCAATACACTTCCCTTATCCCTCCTTTAGCACTGCTGCTGATGTCACTCACCTTAGAGGTATGTTTGGACACTGTTCTACCTGTACATTCTGTGGCATGTGTGATAAATACATAACAATGTAGTAATAACAACTACATAGGTAGAGGTTTGAATCTCACTCCTGGCATGTGTGTGTGTGTGTGTGTGTGTGTGTGTGTGTGTGTGTGTGTGTGTGTGTGTGTGTGTGTGTGTGTGTGTGTGTGTGTGTGTATATATATATATATATATATATATATATATATATATATGTGTGTGTGTGTGTGTGTGTGTGTGTGTGTGTGTGTGTGTGTGTTCATATCTTAAAGATTTTCCTTATTTACACCCAGTACACTTCTCAGTGCCTGCAGATATCATTCACCTTAGAAGTACCTAAACCATGCAAGGTCAGTGGTGCTTGTGGTAAATGCATAACAACAAAGGTGTAAGAACATAGCTTGATAGAGGTTCAAACCTCACTCCTGGTAAATGTGTGTGCAGGGTAAAATATTTTATGAAATCTGTCACCGACTACATCACCTAATGCCAGTATTTACAAGGGCTAGTGATGTTTCTCACCTTAGAAGTACCTTAGGACAACATCCATCCTATAAGCTCCGTGGCACATGTGACAAATGCATAACACTGTAGTAACAATACATAGGTAGGGGTTCAAAACTCAGTACTGGCAAGTGTGTGTGTGTGTGTGTGTGTGTGTGTGTGTGTGTGTGTGTGTGTGTGTGTGTGTGTGTGTGTCATCAGTATCCTGTGTGGGTGTGATTGTGTAATGACAGGCTCCATTGGGGGGTGGGTTTTGCTAAATTATTATATTGAGGACCTAGTATATGTCCCAATGTCAACATTTCAAAGCTAACAGCTGTCAAACACCATAAAGGTTGGTGTAGACAATCCACAGCCCTAAATGTGTAGTGCCATGTGCAATGACTATGTGACAGTATGGATTAGTTAACAATATAGGCAACCCTTCTAATGCTCAGAGACCACTCTCCACCCAGGAATCATACACAAACACACTTAGCTAAGCAGCAACCACTATATCAATAAGTCTCCTGCAAATTGCCTCACAGATAGTACCCGGGGTGGGATTGCAGTGGACTCCATGTCAAACCAATGACCACATGACTGGTGTCACATAGGGTATGGACCCATGTCCTCTCATGTTTGGGATGTACCATTTTGTGGTGCAGGAGAACACAAAGGCACCCTGACTGATAATGTTTGCATGCAACAGTAAGGTGGGTGGTAGCATTCCCAATCCATGTGATGTTGTCATCATACCCAAAAGCCACTTGACACCTATGACTGTTGTCAGAACCCTAGACATTACCTCAGTGCCAAGAGATGTGCTGTCATTACCTTTGGGAACACTATGGCTCACATGAAGTAATACATTGGTGGTAGTCCACTGAACAGTGATGTTATTATAACAGAATGCAGAACACAGGTTGACAGTCAGCTGCCTGTTGACCACAACAGTGCCACTGACATCAGAACGTACTTTGATGTGTTACATATCCTGACTGTGTGTTATCCAGCAAGTAAAAGGACATGGTACCCTGTTCCATCTCCTCAGTAACCCAATCAATGTGTACAGTGGCCCTTTTGCCATGTTCCCCACTGTACACCTGAAACAACTGTAGAGTCTGCAAATGTACCCCACAAAGGAAATACCATGCCTTATACACATGCACTGTATGGACAGACTTTGATAATGCCAATGAATCTCCATATCAAACTGTATATGTAGGTGCAATCACTACCTCAGTTACACAGCCATGTCTCACCAAACTAGGTCAGGAATGCTACTTCTGAAGATACCAATCTGTCCACACAACATGCCCCAGACACCTCAAGCACACTTCCACACTTGAAAGAACATGCACGTGGGACATGTGCACAACCTAGACACTGTCCATGTTATGGAATATAAATCACATACATGTGAAGCAGTGCACACCACTGGCCACCCACAATAGAAATCTGGATGAGTGGATGGGCTATGGAATACCCACCCCTGGGGACCACTCCAGTGACTATACTCCTGGGCCACACTGGGGACTATTGTCATGTAGCCTGATGCCAGAGTATTCCCTTGGGCTAGCCTTGTAGAGCCTTCAGGCCCATTCACCTACTACACACCTATGAAGCAATGAACCTATGGATCTCAGTACTGGCAAGTGTGTGTGTGTGTGTGTGTGTGTTTGTGTGTGTGTGTGTGTGTGTGTGTGTGTGTGTGTGTGTGTGTGTGTGTGTGTGTGTGTGTGTGTGTGTGTGTGTGTGTGTGTGTGAATAGTAATCTCAGTGTGTTTGGTTGATGAATATCCCCTGTGGCTGTGGTTATTAGGAATCAGAGGTGTGTGCAAACCACTACACGCACCATTCTCCACTCTACAACCGATGTTGTAAATCAATATACACCTATGTACAATCCTCAGCTCTATAATGAGGCATATGCAATCACTGTGTTACAGACCTGGGAATTCCATGCAGATACAGCTGTACCCTGCCTAAGACACTCTTAGAACAGAAACAGGATACAGCATGTGAAAACACATTCACTCAGCACTTCACTTGTGGGAGAAGAGAGGGGTAAAGCAGGCACTGAATGTGTTGCCAACACTGTGGCCAATATCTGTTGTCTCAGGATAGGTATTAGCATTGTGCAGTAACACACAGCACTTATGTTTAATGCTGTGGAGGTTGTTGATGTAACTGTCAAAGGCTGTTTTGATTGTCATCAGTGTCTGCTGCATGTCTAACATCATAGATGAATGTAAGGGATTCCATGAGGGATCCAAAGTTGTGTTTGAGGCTAATAAGGGAGTTCAACAGTCATGGGACACCACCTTTCTCTGCAACAGTCTCCTCCTTCTGATGTGCAGTTTAGTAATGGCAGGGGACCATCACATTGTCTCCCAGTGTTTGGAGGACAGTGTCTGGGTTCTGTTGGCTCTGGCTCATACCATGCATTCATGTACCTGTTTGTACAGTCCATATGTGTGTGATTCCACAGTCATGCAGCTATTTCCCATTGCCATGGGTGCAGTGAAGTCATCCACCCCTGTTTTCTTGGCTGCAAAGTCAGCTTTGGAGAGGTTTTGCAAGGTGGTTACTTTTGTGAGGGGTGTGGTTGACATGTTGAGTTCCATGTTGATTACAGCCTGTGTGCATCTCACCATGCAGGTATTGACAACTGTGGATGAGCAACAGTCCCATATTTAAGTGGTCAACACAGGTCAAGGTTATTGCATCCTCTACTGGGGGTCAGTATGAGCAGGTTCAGGGCATTGGAAATAATGAATCCCAGAAGTGTTGGGCCACTGTACTGGTGCTTGGCTACTTTCACTAGGTGACAGAGGGGTACTTGAAGTCTCATACTATGTCAGTGTTGTGTGGGACCATCATAGATGGCAGAGGGTTGAGGAATGTGCATTGACAGTCTAGGGACATAGATGTGGACCCATAGCAGGCTATGGTCTGGATTGCAGCATTACCCCAAGGCAGTTATACCAGATGTATTTCCAATGCATTATGCTGGGATACTAGTCTGGAGGTGTTCCTAGCCATAATGAATATGGAGACAATGCCATCTGTGGAGGTGTGGTGTGGTCCATGTTTGGGGACTGACAGCTGTGGAATGCATCATAGCCTGATACTGCAGGGCTGTTGTCTGCTGCGGTGAACCACCTCTCCATTACAGCAGACATGTGTCCTCCACTCCAAGTGCTTTGAGTGACTGCATCCTGACAGTTAGATGTCTAGTGTTGAGCAGCATGACCCTCAGATTGCATACATATCTAGCTGTTATGGTGGTAATTACATTAGGAACACTGCCTAATAAGGCATCACAGGGGTGGCAAGACACTTAGCCAGTACCTGGAAACCCAGTGCTGACAGATGTAGGACATCTGTAGCAACTCATTGGGTTCTGTCAATCATGTCATCCAAAGAAGAGAGGTACTAGAGCCCCTGAGAATGACACAAAACATGTAAGCCAGTGTTGCAATTATCTGTTGATAGTACCACAGCATCATTCTGGGTGATGGCATTACACTGCTCAGGGCTACTGTCACACCTGCCTGTACCTCATAATCAGAGAGTTCAACCATGTCTCTTGTCATGTAGTCCAGGGAGATGTGTCCCATGTCATTCACACCCACATGGAGACAGAGTGATACTCGTAGTTGTTGTGGAGTGCCATGACTGGCTGTGTCATGTGTTGGATGCTGGCATGTGATAGATATTTGGCTGTTACCTGCTCCATATTCAACTTAGTGAGTGGGATATGTGTATGCCTCAATATTGAGTTACCCATGATCACTGTATTGTGCAAGGTGGTTAGCCTTAGGAGCTTAGGTTGAGAGGCACACTATGTACATTAAATATGTGTCCCTTGGCATGTGCCATGTCATAGTGTCTGAGTGGGTGTCTGTGTTGCTGGCCTGTGCTGTTTGGGTAAATGTCCATTGAGTGCCTCTGTGAAGGTGGGTGTGTGGCTTTTCACTGTATGTCATGGCTGCCAAAGTGGGTGTCATGGTGAGCTATGTGTTCCACATGGTATGGTGCAGGTGTTGATCTTATCCTCTTGACCTGCTAGTCCAATCTTTGCTGGAGAGTGCATATGTCCACATTGGTTGATATATGGTTAACTCTCACAGGTCTGAGTGTTTGGAGTTTAGAGCGTAGAGTTATCTGTGTACATGAGGCAGTTGCAACAGTGCCTCACAATGGACAAGTGCACCAGGTTAATGGGCCAGGAGGGGTTGACATAGCTAGTAAGTACTGGGGCTACTTCTGTGATGAATGAGTACTGCTGACGGCTCCCAGGTGTGCCACACTTCTTGCTACAATAACCTGAAGTGCCAAGCCATAATGCTATTTGAACTGCAAGACACAATGAACTAGCATGATGTAAGGGTGGAAAAGAAGGCAGACTTTCTGCCACCTGTAATATTTCACCTCAACTGTGCAGTTATCAGCAGCTTTGGCAGTGTGAAAGTTTAGTAAGCTCTGTAGCACATGTGGTAAGTGCGTAATACTATAGTAGACCTAACTACATAGGCAGGAGTTCTAATTCCAATACTGGCAAGTGTGTGTGTGTGTGTGTGTGTGAATCATGTACTGTCTGGCTTATACCATTTTTGACTTGTGTACTACCCTACACATTCCCCTCCCCAATCTAGCAGTCCTGTTGATGCCATCCACCTTAGAAGTACCTTTGGACTAGGTGAACTGTATAAGCTCTGTGGTGCATCTGATAACTATGTAGCACTGTAGTAACAAAAACTAGATAGGCAGGAGTTCTAATCACTCTACTAGCAACTGTTTGGCTGTGTGTGTGTGCTGGTGTGACAATCATGTAGTGTGTGGGTTACACCATTTTCGACCTGTGTACTACCCTTTACACTTCCCTTCACTCCAATTTACTAGTCCTGTTAATGTCATCCACCTTAGAAGTACCTTTGGAGTAGGTGGAAAAGTGTAAGCTCTGTGGTGCATCTGATAACTGTGTAGCACTATAGTAGAAATACCTAGATAGGCAGGAGTTCTAATCCCATTGCTGGCAACGGTTTGTTTGTGTGTGTGTGTGTGTGTGTGTGTGTGTGTATGTGTGTGTGTGTGTGTGTGTGTGTGTGTGTGTGTGTGTGTGTGTGTGTGTGTGTGTGTGTGTGTGAGGCTCATATGTTGTGTGGCTTATACCATTTTGACGTGTATACCATAGATAGCTGCTGACCACCTCCTGCTGCCATTACTTTATATAGTATGGTAACAACATCTGCCTCACATGCAGCAGGTTAAACTATTGTGCAGTTCTCTGTACTGGTGTGTCTGGAATATCCATATGTTAGCAATCTATACATGGTCAGAAGTGGTCTGTGTGCCTTAACAATGCCCATGTATGTGATATTGTAGCCAAATAGGCCACAGTGAGTTTACTGACACACATGGAAGCATGAGGTATCATACCTGACTGAAACATCATGCTGATACAATGTCTGGAAACCTCACAGGTGGCCAGCCTTGTAGCTAGGTGCAATACATGAGCCCATATGCTTGATTTTACAAGTGAACTGTTCATGTTATGGGTCACATTGAAGGCTGGAAGAGGTGTGGACTGACATATTGTGGGCCTAATTAGTATGTGACAGAAACACCTTACATCATAACAGGGGTGTGTACACAATTTATATCCACTGTATACCACTAATGTGTCACACATGTCCCTACCTTAGGCTGTTTGTCCAGTCCATTTTGCTGGTCTCCATCCAGACGTCTTGGCACTGACAAGTTGTGAGGGATGCTACAGGAATGTTGAATTCATGGCAGATGGGTCCCAGTGGTGACTAATGTGATGCAATCCAGTTAACCCCAGCACAAGAGAACATGCACAAAAAGCAATATAGCTATTACATTAAGCAATATAGCTATTACTGATGGTTGTGTGCATGGTAAATTGCATGCCCTTCACATGCCTGGGGTATTGCCAAGGAACAACAGAACAATGTCATACTCACCAGATTCAGGCTGCTGTCCCATATGCAGACCAGACGGTCCTAGGTAGTTGTGAGAGGGAGTTATTGTCAACAGACTCACATGTGGCCTTGGTACAGGATGGATGCAGCATGTCTGCACATTTACAGTACTAACCCCAGTAATACACAGTGTTCTGTCCTCACCATAGATGTGCACCTCTGTGCATTAGAAACCCCCATCCACAATTGCAATTGGACCTGACACATGGATGTAGATACAATACAGATACATGTATGTCTGATACATTAGTGTACTAACCCCCACTGGGCCCTTACCTGCATGCTTCTCGTTCAGTGTGTGTGTGCAACCCACCTCCACCATGCTTTCCTCAGCTTCATGGCTTGTGCATTGGGCGGGTGCCCCAAGGTTGGTGAGGAGCTCCTCGGTGGGTGTCAGTGGGGGCTGGATGGCTGGGCCCCCACGTGTAGCTAGCTGGTCCCTTGCTACAGCAGCAGCCCATTGACGGGCATTACAGATGAGGTCAGTGGCCCAATGCTGCACCTGCTCATAGGTTCTGCAGTGCAGGTCAGCATCATTTACCCTATGGACCAGACTGTTCCACAAAGTGGTCCTCTCCCACACATCTTCTGCTCTCCGTCCAAATAACATGGCATAATGTTCAATCACATATTGGGTGATGATGTCAGTTTCCCCAACAGAGAAGGCTGGTAGGCGAGCTGTCTGCATGTTACCTGGAAGACATAAACAGGAAAAAGGTCACAGAACCTCATATGGTTGTCAAATTGCACATTAACAGTGGATATTACTTGCAAATAATCCACACTACACCATTACCCTTCAAGCTATCATGGCTATAGCACCTTACATTACCATCTTGGCTCTGAGCTATCTTATTCCCCCTAATGTTGGACACTTGATTGCATAATCCTCTATTCTCCATTCATTTCTGTGTAGAGGGTTGACAGTGGCCATCTTCTATGTGGGTGGTGTGTGGATGGTGGCAGGTCTGTGTTTGACTGTGGTGTGTGATGGAGCTGTGAGCACATGCCTGAGTTCATGTAAGAGGCAGACGGTGATGTTATTATGCCCCATGGAGATATGCTGTTGTTGCCATCAGTAGGCAATATGTACATGCTCACCATTGCTGAGGGGAGGGGAGTGGTTGATGTGCATATCCCCCTGTACAACTAGGGTGGACAGGGTGGCAATGTTCCCATCTAACTTGTCAGATGCAATTTGCCTATATCCATTGAATGTGTGTATGAGGTGTTCTTTACCCCCAGTACAGGGTGAATTGTGTTGTTTCCTCTGAGACTGACAACATATGTGGAGACACTGTTGCAGTTGTCCTTGGTGGTGTGGATATGTCTGATTTGTAGTCATAGTCAGCCTTACAGGAAGTCACCTGTGAACTTACATGCTTGCTTAGATAGAGGTGGACTTGCTTCCAAATTGTGACTGCACCTATGTGTCCCTGTACAGCCAGTATAGCAGCCTATTGTGTGGTTTGTGTATTGCTGCTGTCCACCAAAGGGGATTACTCTACCTTGGTGGAGGCTGGTTATACAGGTCAGGTACTGCTGAGTCCATATAGCTACAGTGGATGTAATGGGTATACACCCCTGTTACAATGCCAGGTATTTGTGCAATTGGAACATGACACCACAGTAACTCATTTCAAAACAATTCTCACCTTTAATGTGACCTATTGCCTGTATAATTCAATTGAAAACATAACGATCTGGTCTGTGAAAACATATGGAAATAATAATTAGTACAATAAGCCAGTTGAATGAGTGTGCACACCCTTAGACTGATATGTTGTGTATGCACCTATTGAGATGGTTACAGCATTCATTCATCTTGGTTTTCACTCTAACATCATGGCACATCTTCACTTGGCAATAGTTGCTCACCTTCCTAGAAACACATTTGATTGTTTTTCAATGGAATTGTACAGGTTAGGGGTCACATTCAAGATGAGAAACATTATGAAATGATCTTCTGTGGTCTGATTGTCATACAGCACACAAACTTGGCATTCCAACAGGGGTGTGTATGCTTGTGATATCCACTGTATACATGTGTTGATATAGCTGGTAGTGGTAGGCATGGACAGAAGGTCATAACACAGTTGGACACTTCTCTGATTACTACCAGATAATCATGCCTATTCTAGCACCCATATCAGTGTCAGGGCAATGCAAAAACCAGTAGCTGCACACATTTATGTCTGTTGTATGCACTGACACTGATATTACACGTATGTGCAACATGCACAATCTATGTACCTGACTGCTTGAAACCTATGTGATTAGTTTTGTGCCTTCCAGCTGAACATACACATAAATACATGTGCTCAGGGGATACCTGATATACATTTCTGTTCTATGTTAGTATGGCACACTGTATTTACAATCTTGCTGCTCAATCATACTTCTCAACCTGTTATAGCAGTATGTCTGGGCAATGGCACACATAAATGGGTGACAAAAGGGACATCAATACTGACTGTATTAATATAGCTGCACCATACATTAGTACGTTGATTGCACAGTAGGGTTTGTCATCACTGTGATAACCTGGAAGATGTCTAATAGTCATAAGTAGGCTACAATGTTACAATGTCATTGCTCACAGTCCTGCCAATAGTTTGGCTGACATAACACAGGTATATGTGTATGTGACTACAGATATCAGTCACAAATGTGTTTATTGTCCAGCAGAACACCATATAGTTGAATGTTATTAATTCAATATATTACATACAGTCCAACACACATGTCTACAACAGTACTTTACTATGCACATGCCCTGTATAGGTCTCCTAGCTTTACAAGACAAATATGTGTCATACTCATATTCACAGCTAACATATGTATATGGACAACATCACATTAACTGACCTAGCAGTGGCACAGTTACAAATGTTTGACAGACACCCCAGCAGTTGTCATATATGAGCTGTCCTTTCCCATAGTGAGTCAGGCTCCTGAGCTGTGATCCTACCTCGCAACCTCTTAGAGCATCACATCTGGATAAAGCCTAAAATAATGGAGGAATAAATAGAGACAGACTTTAAATATTCCTGTTACAAACATAGGAAGTTTGTAGAATGATACATTTTGCATTACCGTGAATATTCCTAAGGATGTGGACTCTTAAACTCAAGTGTTTGTCATTACTTGATGACTTCAGTCCTCAGCTAATTGCCAGAAAAGTACAGATTTCAAGAGGAACAGACAAAAAAATATGATGGGAAAATCTGGACATTCTGTGAAGATCTGTGCAGTTGAGAGGTATGGCTGTGATCTCTCCCACTGCAGAGAGGGCCAGATGCTATGGCCATAGCAGCTGTTCAGCAGGACATTAGTACAGCAAGTCTTGTTGGGACATATATTCCTCCAAATCTTATTTCCCATTATTACAGACCAAGTACTACATTCAATTACATGCTTACGTGTTAAACTTACCTTTTTTTTCCAGTTTATGTTTTATTTGTTCTCTCTCTCTCCCTGTCCTTCTCCCTCTCTCTCTCTCCCTCTCTCTCTCCACTACAGGGATAGAGCTGGTTTGAATAGGTGGCAGCATGGCTTTTGTAGTTGATGCTCATGATGATTTGATGGCCTGTGCACCTATTGGTGTGCCCCACTTGCAGAGCAGCTGTGTAGTTATTAC
>NC_056732.1:933585299-933590299 GCF_019279795.1 Protopterus annectens | reverse complement strand
CCAACATTTCACTTATATAATAAGAAGTGTCAAGTATAACAACTGGTCCACCCTTGTCCGCAGGTCTAACCGTAATGCTGGTATTATTCTTGATGCTTTTTAAAGCTTCACGTTTGTCTATTCCTAAATTACTCTCACAGTCTGAGTCAAAAAAACAACAATCATTGTAGATATCATTGTCCATAGCCTTTAAAAATACTTCCACATTAGGAGGTAAAATGGGTGTGTAGTTACTTCTTCTCTTAAAATTAGTGCTGTGCGTCACAGAACTACCTCCCATGGCTAGCTTAAGGGCAATCTCTCGTGCAAAAAGCCTCAAAGCTACTAAAACTTCACTATGATCAATACTCATAGAAGGTATAAACTTTAAACCTTTATTCAGCAACCTTAACTCAGCTGAAGTAAGAGTATACTTGGAAACATTCCACACTAACTGTCGTTTGCCCACATTTTCTTCAGTGTTCATACCTGATAATTCGGTGGTGCTTTCTTCCATTTGACACCCCTGGACACATCCAAATCCAAGGATTTTTTCCTCGCCGGCTTGTAGGGCAGTGGAAAAGCCAACGAGCCAGCACTATGATGATTATCGGCTATTAACTTCCTTCTAACGTCCATAGGAAGCCGTACAACATCGGCGGATACATTGGCAGTAATTACTGAAGTAGCAGGAACTTCCATTGGAGTGGAATAGTTTGAAGCAGCGTTGGGTGAAGACAGTGATTCTGTCGCACACAAAGGAACGTCACTACGCAATTCTGCGTGTTTGGCAAGAGGCGTCTCTTCAGACCTTCTCATGTTGTCAACATACTGACGTTTCGCACTATATTCAACCGCAGTCCCTTTCCTTTGGTTGATATTAGCACCAGAACGATCACTTATTCCCTCTACAGTCTGCGCATAAGTTAAGTCACCAGTAGTCCTGACAGCAGCATTCTTAGGCCAGGTGAAAACATTTTGCTTTCTGTAATCCTGAATATCACGCATAAGTTTTTTCTTTTTAACATCCATGAGCTTAAGCTCATAGCGTGATACTTTATCCACTAAATCTTGCACATACACTTCAGTGGGATTTTCACCATATAGAGTGTAAAGTTCTTCTTGTTGTTTAATGATTAAATTACGTAGATCAGTTTCAACAGGAAAGAAAAAGTCCAAGATTAACTGCATATACGCTTTACCCGTCTGTAGATTAAGTTGTTGCCACCGGGTAAGCAGTTCAGGGTAAGCATTGCCATAACTAGGCATAGTAAGGATTCTCAAGCCACGCGGTACTACATTCATTTGGATACTAGCTTCCAAATGAAACCGCTGGCTTAGTAAACGCTTATATTTGAAAAGATTATCTTCCAATTCTCGTTTAAGATTCTTAACCCTGGTGTCATCCACATTTCTTACTTGTTGTTCACCAATGGTTTCTGACACAAAATCAATGTTTAGAAGCGGATTAGTAGAGGGAGCCAAAAACCCTCTTAGTCTGTTAACATAATTCTCCGTAGATCTAATAGGCACTTCCTCCATGCTGACTGCCGCCCCAGCACCCTCCATAAGTAGAACAAAACCACAAAGTCCCAAGGATATAAAACAGAAACCAAACTGCAGGCAGCCAGCAACGCAAAACACTGTAATCGTCCAAGTAAAGAAGTAACCACTTTTCATAAAAATATATCAAAAGGTTTAATAGAAACAAAACAGACCAGACGTAAGCGCTTTCACGGACTACCTGTCCGCTTCCTCAGACGTACAATAATGCAAAAACAGCTACATTATATAGCACAAACATCACAATCTAGTTAAATAATTAACTAATTAAAACCAACAACCATAGTTAGCAATTAAGAGTTAAGAACACATTACCTAAGTGGTCTGGCTTGTAAAATAGGTTTAAGGGGAACAGTTTCATTTAGACCACGTCCATGGTGTGCTCCCAACCTCAAAATCCATTTAACTTCAGCAGTCTCCGTTTGATTAACTACATCCCCCAATCTTGGATTATCTGGAACTATGTGCAAAATTTGAAACAAAAAAGTATGTGTTGAGTCAGTGTTCAGTATGTGTTTGGCAATAGCATTATAAGTTTCATTTCTACGAACACAATAATAATGATCACGAATTCTCTCCTTTAGTGATCTGTTCGTTTTGCCAACATAATAGCAAAAACAAACTTTACACTGTGCAACATAGACCAAGTTTCTAGAATTACACGTCCCTGAACACTTAATACTCCACAGTACACCTGTATCGGGGTGTCTAAAAAACCTGGATTCATCTATGTAAGAACACTGTAAGCAATTATTACATTTTTTAGTACCCCTCAACCAAACAGGACAGACCTCCAACAAGTTAGTACTAGTATAGCAAATCCTTTGTTTTAAAGTCTGACAATTTTTGTAAATAAAATTAGGAAATGTACCTACTAATTGATTGGTACTGACATCTGATGTTAAAATGTTCCAATTGTTCGAAACCAAATTTCTAATCTTATTTATGTTGCTACAATATGGAATAACAATAGACACATTGTTACTAACATTAGATTTATGGATACATGAATTGCTGGTACTAGGACCAAAAACAGTTAATCTTGGACTTTTTCTTTCCTGTTGAAACTGATCTACGTAATTTAATCATTAAACAACAAGAAGAACTTTACACTCTATATGGTGAAAATCCCACTGATGTGTATGTGCAAGATTTAGTGGATAAAGTATCACGCTATGAGCTTAAGCTCATGGATGTTAAAAAGAAAAAACTTATGCGTGATATTCAGGATTACAGAAAGCAAAATGTGTTCACCTGGCCTAAGAATGCTGCTGTCAGGACTACTGGTGACTTAACTTATGCACAGACTGTAGAGGAAATAAGTGATCGTTCTGGTGCTAATATCAACCAAAGGAAAGTGACTGCGGTTGAATATAGTGCGAAACGTCAGTATGTTGATAACATGAGAAGGTCTGAAGAGACGCCTCTTGCCAAACACGCAGAATTGCGTAGTGACGTTCCTTTGTGTGCGACAGAATCACTGTCTTCACCCAACGCTGTCTCGAACTATTCCACTCCAATGGAAGTTCCTGCTACTTCAGTAATTACTGCCAATGTATCTGCCGATGTTGTACGGCTTCCTATGGACGTTAGAAGGAAGTTAATAGCCGATAATCATCATAGTGCTGGCTCGTTGGCTTTTCCACTGCCCTACAAGCCGGTGAGGAAAAAATCCTTGGATTTGGATGTGTCCAGGGGTGTCAAACGGAAGGAAGCACCACCGAATTATCAGGTACGAACACTGAAGAAAATGTGGGCAAACGACAGTTAGTGTGGAATGTTTCCAAGTATACTCTTACTTCAGCTGAGTTAAGGTTGCTGAATAAAGGTTTAAAGTTTATACCTTCTATGAGTATTGATCATAGTGAAGTTTTAGTAGCTTTGAGGCTTTTTGCACGAGAGATTGCCCTTAAGCTAGCCATTAACTACACACCTATTTTACCACCTAATGTGGAAGTATTTTTAAAGGCCATGGAGAATGATATCTACAATGACTACTGTTTTATTGACTCTGACTGTGATAACAATTTAGGAATAGATGAACGTGAGGCTTTGAAAAGTATTAGGAATAATACCAGCATTACAGTTAGACCCGCGGACAAGGGTGGACCAGTTGTTGTACTTGATACTTCTTATTATATAGAAGAAATGTTGGCTATGCTTAGTACTGATGCCTATGTACAAATTGATTTAGTCACTATTAAGGGTATTATCGTACAGATTCAGATGGCATTACAAGAGTGTCTGGACATAAACAGCATGAACCAGCAGTTGTTTGATTATTTTTTAGTGGTCCATCCTGTTGTGCCTAGACTTCATGGCCTGCCTAAAATACACAAGAATTCCTCATTACCTCCGTTTCGACCCATTGTAGTAGGCACTGGATGGGTCACTGAACCCATCTCCGTTTATCTGGACTATGAATTAAAGCAGATTTTAAGTCAGTATAATTATGTACTAAGAGACACTGAACAATTTTTGAGAGACCTCTATGAGTTTTTAACTGAGTTTGGGTACACATCTTCAACAGTTTTTGTGACAGCTGACGTTGAATCCCTGTTTACTTGCATCCCTAACTCTACTGGTATTGAAATGGTATATCATCTGATGACTAAAGACAATTTTTTGCAGCCGGATAAAGCTGAATTTCTGTGTTTTCTTTTAGAACTGGTGCTTGACAACAATGTTTTTTTGTTTGATTCTAGATACTTTAAACAGGCCAGAGGCATAGCTATGGGCACTAGCTGTGCCAATAGCTATGCCAATCTGGTTATGGTTGCTTGGGAACAACAATACCTAGTTTCTTATGCTTCAATGAAATTCTTTAGACGCTTTGTAGATGATTTATTTATTGTGATGGATGATGCTAACTTTGTTAGTTCTGATTTCTTTAACTACATTAATTCGACCAGCCAATTTTTGAAGTTTTCTGGTACATGTTCTCAGCATAGTATTGATTTTTTAGATGTCAATATTTATGTGGAAAATGCTATAGTTAAGACCAAATTGTATAGGAAACCCTGTCACCAACCTTCATATTTGCATAGACAAAGTATGCATAATCCTGCTTGTTTTACTAACATCATTAAAGGACAAGCTATGAGAGCATCACGTCTTTGTTGTGACGATAAAATCTTTAAGGAAGAAATGGGAATGCTACAAACTGGCTTTCTGAGTAGGGGTTACACTTCAGATGAATTTAACACAGTAAATGAACAAATGGGATACCATAGGAAACATAGGGCTAAACCTTTTTTTGGTCCTAGTACCAGCAATTCATGTATCCATAAATCTAATGTTAGTAACAATGTGTCTATTGTTATTCCATATTGTAGCAACATAAATAAGATTAGAAATTTGGTTTCGAACAATTGGAACATTTTAACATCAGATGTCAGTACCAAGCAATTAGTAGGTACATTTCCTAATTTTATTTACAAAAATTGTCAGACTTTAAA
>NC_056732.1:933512799-933575299 GCF_019279795.1 Protopterus annectens | reverse complement strand
GCTCCCATATCCATAGTATGCCTAGCTAGAGCATTAGTGTCCGCCTTTCTGTATATATCATATGCATGTTCTCTGACCCTATCCCGTAATCTGCGTGTGTTCATTTCTACATAAAAGGAGGAACAAAGGGTGCAGCATGCCAGATACACCATGTTGGTGGTATTGCAGTCAGCTAAAAGCTTGAAGTGCAATGTCTTACCTGTATCAGGATGCCTGAATGTCCCTGTCCTATCAATATAATGACAGTAACTGCATGGACTTCAGGGAAATGTACCCAAGATCTGTGATGTATTGTGAGTACTACTTACAGACCCATTCCTAGGGCCACATAAGAGTCTTTTCAAGGATTTCTTATTTTTATATGCATATTTTGGAGTTCCCCCCACTATATTACTAACTCGATCATCTGAATAAAGTATGTTCCAAATCTTAGAAAATATATCCTGTAGTAATTTAATATTATTAGCATGGGTTACTGTAATCCTCAGGGGATTATGTTTATGAACCCTCTCTTCACTTATTTCATAAGAATTTGAAAAGTATGGTTGACCTTTATTTCTTCTTAGTGTGGCCATATTACATGTCACTTGCTCAATTTCTCCTTTGTTATAGCCCCTATCTAAAAACTTCTTTTCTAGGTGTTGCAATTCTGTAGAGAATATACTGTCATCTGTCATTAATCTAGATGCCCTTAGTGTTTGTCCCTTAACCACGTTTTTAAAAATATGTTTAGGGTACATGCTCTGTCTATGGACATAAGTGTTCTTGTAACATTCCTTACGGTAGATCTCTGTATGATATTAGCCTGTATCTTTCCTCTTTATATAGACATCCAGAAATTCAATGGCTCTATTAGAACTCTTAGCAGTAAATTTCAAAAATTGTGTGCTGCTATTAATATCTTGCAGAAATAACTCAAGGTTGGATGCACCTACCTCCCAAAGAAGGACAAAGTCGTCCACAAACCTCTGATAAACAAACACATTCCTGGACCAAGCTTCTATCAGAACAAACTGTTGTTCCCATTTAGCCATAACTAGGTTGGCGTAGCTATTGGCACAATAAGTGTCCATAGCTACACCATCCAGCTGTCTATATATGGAATTTTCAAACATGAAACCATTATTTCTAGAATGACTTCCACCAAAAAAAACAGGAGATCTATGCTTCGAGCATCATACATCATATCAAAGGAGAAACTGAGCAAGTGACACGTAATATGGCCACACTAAGAAGAAATAAAGGTCAACCATACTTTTCAAATTCTTATGAAATAAGTGAAGAGAGGGTTCCTAAACATAATCCCCTGAGGATTACAGTAACCTATGCTAATAATATTAAATTACTACAGGATATATTTTCAAGAATTTGAACATACTTTGTTCAGATGGTCGAGTTAGTGATATAGTGGGGGGAACTCTGAAATATGCATATAAAAATAAGAAATCCTTAAAAAGACTCTTATGTGGCCCTAGGAATGGGTCTGTAAGTAGTACTCACAATACATTACAGATCTTGGGTACATTTCCCTGCAATTAATGCAATTACTGTCATTATAATGACAGGACGAGGACATTCAGGCATCCTGACACAGGTAAGACATTGCACTTCAAGCTGTTAGCTGACTGCAATACCACCAATATAGTGTATCTGGCATACTGCACCCTTTGTTCCTCCTTTTATGTAGGAATGACCACACGCAGATTACGGGACATGGTCAGAGAACATGCATGCATATGATATATACAGAAAGGTGGACACATGCATGAAAGAGTTAATATGCACAAGTGAAGTGATTTTTTACCAGGAAACGTTATGATTGGTTGGAGCTTTGTATAAAAAATGGGGAAATGATGTATTGTATTGTCTGATGAAGCAGCTTTGGCTGCAAAAGCACTCACCTTTTCACTTGAATTAAATTGTTTGATGATTTTATCAGCCGTGGTCTGGTATCTCCTATTTTTTCATTTTTTCCTCATTTTGTGTTGTTGTTGTGTTGGGAGACCAGTTTACCTACACCACTTTACTTTTCTGCAGTAACAAATGTAGATTCTTGCAGTGGCCACAGCTTTAATGATCATTGCTGTAATCATTACTCTACAGGTATTCTTACAACAACCTGTGGCCTTGGATTGGGCAGTGGTATGTTTATACACAGTGTATAATTACAGCCTTCTTATAGCTACTTTATAGGTTCATAGGTTCATAGGTAGGTACTAGGCTATTGGCCCTAGGGCCTATACAAGCCTAGCCAAAAAGGTACCCTGGCTTTCGCGACCCAAGAAAATTATTTTCCTGTGCCCCTGTCAAGCAGAACCACAGAAGTGATCCCCGGGGTGAATTTCCTATTACCCATCCAATCATCAAGATTTTTCTTGAAGAGTGCTAATGAGGAGCTCTGTTTGACATAGATATGTAGTCTGTTCCAGAGTATGGGAAGTCTCTGGGACAGGAATCTATACGTCCAGCATGTTCTGTTTATTGTGGTGACAATGTTTATGTCCCTAGAGGGTGTACCTTGGAGGGATTGGGATTTCTTTAAGTGGAGCATGTCTAACAGCTGGGGTTTTGACATTGCTTTGTATGTTAGGCAGAGATTGCCTCTGAGTAGGCGATATGCGACGGAGTAAAGCTGGAGGTTTTTGAGACGGTCTGCGTAAGGCATCTGTTTGAGGCCAGTAATCCTCTTTGTGAGATATTTTTGCGGCCTTTCCAGTTGTTGTAAATGTCTTGTGAGGTACATACCAAAAGGGGGTGTTGTACTCTATAATGGGTCTAATGAGTGATGAGTAGAGGGGAACAATTACCTCTTTTTTTCCGGATGAGAATCCTTTTGTAATGAGGTGTGCCACGTAGAAGGATTTCCTGACCACTGTGGCAATGTGATTATCAAAGGAGAGACTACTGTATACCTGTGTCCCAAGGTCTCTTACTTTCGGTGTTAAGTAGACTACCGCCTATGTGGTAGTTCATGGGTACAAAGTTTTTACCAAAGGGGATGACAATGCACTTTTTGGCATTGAGCTTGAGACCATGGCTTTGACACTAGGCATCTGTCTCAGTGAGGCCCTTTTGTAGGATATCCACGTCGTTAGGAGTTTTGATTATGGCTCCTAGTTTGCAGTCATTTGCAAATTTAGTTAGCCAAAGACCTTCTGTGTTAGCCTGTACTTCAGAAGAGTAGATACCAAACAGGAGAGGACCCAGGACTGAACCCTGTGGTACTCCACTTGTCACTGGTCTGAAGTCTGATTTGGAGTCTGCTACTTTCACAGTGTGGATTCTGTCAGTAAGCCAGTTGGCAACCCATCTTGTGACATAGGGATTATACCTAGTTTAGTGAGTTTATCTATAATTCCAGAGTGGGGGATGGTGTTGAAAACCTTGGCAAGATCTAGATAGGCTATGTGAACTACCTTACCCTCATCTATGACTTTGGTGACTACTTCAAAGAAGTCTATCAGGTTTAGGAGACATGATCTGCCTTTTACAAACCTGAACTGTGTGGGGTCCAGAGTTTGGAGATCTCCAATGTCTTTGTTTATGAGTTCCGTGATGATACATTCCATGGCCTTGCAGACCAGGCTCGTTAGGCTAATGGGGCAGTAGTTTCCGGGGTCTGTTGTGGCCCACCCCCCTTTGTGGAGTGGGATAACCACTGCCGTGCACCATTCAATGGGCACAAAGCCTGATGTGAGGCTATGATTGAACATGGTACTTAGGTGGGGTGCCAGTTCATTCTGTAGTTCATGTAGAAGGCAGCCTGGGATGTTGTTAGGTCCCATGGATGCTGTGTTCTTGGCTTTGGAGAGTGAGGTTTTTACCTGTGCAGCCATGATTACAGGAACTTTGCATTCTTCCCATATAAAGATGGGCCCTTTAGGGGGTGAGAGGGGGGTAAAGTTAGCAATGAACCTATCGGCCAGGATGTTGGCAATATCAGTTGGTTTGTATATTTAGTGTCATTGTGCTGTAACTCAGAGCAGATCTGAGTGTTGCCATTGAGATTCTTGACATAGCTATAGAATGCTTTGTGGTTGTCTTTAGAATCAGTGGCGATTTTGTTTTCATAACTAGCTTTGGAGGATTTTTTGAAAGATCTCAGCTTTTTACTGAGGCTGACCAGGGAGTTCCTCCAATTGTGGGATTTTACTCTTTTTTGCAACAGTTTCTTTCTTCTGTTGTATAGTTTGTTTATGGCAGAAGACCACCAGATTGGCTTCCTTTTTTTGGAGGATAGCATCTTGGTTCTGTTAGGGATAGCATGATCCATGTACTCGTGTAAGTGCTTATAAAGTGCATTTGTGTAGGATTCAGCAGTCATACCTCTATTGTCCATCTGCATGGGTGTCGTGAAGTTTGCCACTTCTGTCTTAAGAAGTGTGAAGTTGGCTTTGGAGAAATTTTTTACGGTTGTTTTCATAATGGGGGGTGGGAGCGGGATGTGGATGTCTAGGGTGATTAGCTTGTGGTCAGATCTGACCAACAAGGAACTGATCTCTGGTGTGGAACACCGGTCACCCATGTTGGTGATGACCAGGTCTAGGATATTGCTGCCCCTGGTGGGGGTGTGGATAAGTTGATCCAAGGCATTGGAATTGATGATTTCCAGAAAACGTTGAGCTAAAGAATTGGTACATGAGTAGTTTTCCCAGTTAATGTTAGGGTTGTTGAAATCACCCATTATTAGAGTGTTGGGTTGTACCTTAATATTTTCCAGTGCTTCAAGAAAAGAGGAGTGGGAAGCCTGGAGTATGGTGGGGGGTCTGTAGCAAGCTACAATCTGGATTGCGGTTTTGCCCAGAGTTAGTTGAACTTGGATAATCTTGGATGCATTATGCTGAGCAATTAGCTTGGAGGTGTGGATATCCTTAATGAATATGGACATGTCTCCACCTTTAGTGTTTCGGTCCGGGTTTGGTGGCCGAAAGGTGTGGTATAAATTATAGCCTGGTAATGCAGGGGTTCTCTCTGGAGCTTTGAACCAGGTCTCTGTCACTGCACAGATGTCAATGTTCTCCATTTTAAGGAGTGTCTCGAGTGAGTGCATTTTGAGGTTTAGACTTCTAGCACTGAGTAGCATTACCCTCAGATTTTGCTTGCTTGTACCTGTTACGGTGGTGAATCTTGTCATTTGAACCTTTCCTAAAAAAGGCACTATAGGGGTGGCAAGAGCCTTTGTCAGTATCCGGAATCCCAAGGGCAGCAGGTGCAGGCCATCTCTGGCAAAGCAGCGTGGTCTGTCGATCATGTCATCCCAGGCAGACAGATACTGGATTCCCTTAGAATGACACCAGAAGCTTAGCCAATTGTTAAAGTCAATCATTTTGTCCTTGCACTGTGGTATCATTCTGGGTGATGGCAGGATGCTACTCAGGGCTAGGGTCATACCTGCCTGGGCTACAAGATCAGAGAGCTCCTCCATGTCTCTTTTCATGTAGTCCAGGGAGGTATGTGTCAGGTCATTCACACCAACACGGACAATGACAGAGTCATATTTGTACTTGTTGTGGAGTGACCTGAGTGCATGCATTATGTGGCGGATCCTGGCACCTGACAGGCAGCTGACAGTAACTTTTTCCTTGTTTAGCCTGGTGAGTCGAACATCAGTGTGCCTGACTATAGAGTCACCTATGACTAGAGTGTTGGGTACGTTATGCCTTATGGGCTGTAGTTGAGGGGCACACTGAGTATGTGGGCTATGTGTCATTTGGGTTGTGTTGGGGGGGTGGAGGTTGCTTGCATTTCTGCTTTGGAGGTCTCTGTTGTTTGGGCAGGTTATTACTGAGAGCCTCCGTGAATGTAGGTGTGTGTTTTGTGCTTCTGTGTGTGTGTTTTTGTGGTGTAGGTTTTGAGGGACTATGTGATGAGTGTGGTGCGGTGCAAGTGTTTCCCTTCTCCTCTTGACTGTCTAGTCCAGTCTTCGGTGAAGAGAGCTTTGCTTCCAGTTTGGCTATATAAGTGCATCTCTCACAGGTTGTAGTGTTGGGTGATGGGAGGAGAGGGTCATCTGTGTACATGAGGCAATTGCTGCATTGTCCCAAGATGCCCAGATTCATCAGGTAGACAGGAGAAAACACCGGGAGCTGACCTTTAGACATGCCTAAATAGGTGCTTATTTATTAAGTACTAAAAACTGTTTTCTTCTAGACAAGTGAGGAAAGTTGAGTGCTGTAGTAATTTGTAACTTATTTAGTGCTTACAATGAGTTCTGAACAAGTGCTGACCTCAAATAAACAGATTTTAGTGCTAAAACTTAAAAGCTGGCTAGTTGTAAGGGAAATTTTGAAGAACAAACTTTATGGCGCCAGGAATAGTTTAACCTAGTTAAGTGGGAGAGGGGGCTCAGGAGCTCACAAACAGTCCTGGACAGCAAATCCATATCTGGACAAGACTTGCCACAGGAAAGGGGGGAAGCAAGCTTGGAATTTTTTTTTTCAGTAAAAGTGGAAATGGAGAAAGCCGGAACAGAAGTTAATTCAACGTTAAGAATCTGAGTCGGTTGGCCTTCACAAATGTTCTCTATTAGACTGAATGAACTAATGACACTAGACTGGGAGGAGTGTCACAGATCAAATATACAGTATGGATGGGCAACTGCAAAGCCACCAAGTATAAAAACACCACAACACTAGGGAGGGTGGGTGAGAAAAATTACAGTCCCTAGCTGTAGCCACTAAATGAAAGTTTTAAACAGATCAAGGAGCAAAAGCAGACTCTAGAGAATGCTTTTAACTGCAAACAGGCAATTATAGTAATGCACACTATTACAGTTCCTAGCTGTAGAACACAGAAACCTGAAAAAATCAAATATGCACAGAAAAGCTTGGATAGAACACTCACAAACAGAAAATACAACTCTCAGTATGAAAAAGCAGTTTACAGTTAATTAATTCAGTAAACATGCAATTAGAGTAATGAAACAGTATCTAGCAATGAAAAATACAGTTAAAACAGTATAAAACAGTACATAAATGCAGTGAAGCAATAAAAAAGCTTTATAACAGTGCAAAATGTAGTAGATCAACTGTATAGCACAATTATAAGCATTTCAGAAGTGCAGTTCAGTGAAATAAGTGTAAGAAATAACTTATCCTGCTCTTGGAATCGTAAGAAATTTCCACTTAGTTTCAGTAATGCAATGCAATCCACAGCCTGAGCAATACAAGCCTTCTCTTACCTGGAAGACCTGTGGAGGGAATGTTTGTTAATACTACCTGACTGTTTCTACCCATATTCACATAGTCAGGGTTACATATGTGCACTCATAGTGTGTGTGTGTGTGTGTGTGTGTGTGTGTGTGTGTGTGTGTGTGTGTGTGTGTGTGTGTGTGTGTGCTACTGCCATACTCTGCCTTGATTTCTTTCGGTCACCCTGGTTGTTGGCATCAGGGACCAGTAGCTGTGACAGCATGACACTTTTGAACATTTCTTGGGGGAGACCACTTGGTGTATGTACTTATCTTGCTGTCATTTGCAGCCTTGGGGTTGGACCATGGGTGTTGGACACAGTATAAATACAGCCTTCTTATAGCTACTTTATACCTTCTCTTAACTGGAAGACCTGTGGAGGGGATTTTTGTTAACACTACCTGACTGTTTCTACCCATATTCATATAGTCAGGTGTGTGTGTGTGTGTGTGTGTGTGTGTGCTACTGCCATACTCTGCCTTGATTTCTATCAGTCACCCTGGTTGCTGGCAGCAGGGACCGGTAGCTGTGACAGCATGACACTTTTAAACATTTCTTGGGGGAGACCACTTTATCTTGCTGTCATTTGCAGCCTTGGGTTGGACTGTGGATGTTGGACACAGTATAACTACAGCCTTCTTATAGCTGCTTTATACCTTCTCTTACCTGGAAGACCTGTGGAGGGAATTTATGTTGACACTACTTGACTGATTTTACACATATTCACAAAATCCTAGTTGAAATTATGCATACAGCTTACTACCACTCGCGAGATTCGAACCGTGGCTGTTTCTGCTAAAAATACAACAAATCTGTATTTCATCAGCTATTGAGAAACTGCTGTCTCTTCCTTGAATGATTTCTTTCTCATTCTCTCTTTGTTGTAGAATCTGACCTTGTAATTACAACATTCTTATACATACATTCCTGTACATACCTTTTGACATAGCACAGTGTGGAAAACAGTGGTTAACACAACATTACTATTCAGATATCAGATCTTGGTGCATGACACATTTCTTATCAGTTAATCTTGTGTTTTACAGAGGCACTAACTTTGTCAGATGAGACATGATTATTTAATGCTTTCAGGGCTATAGTTGCTATGCATAACCTGCACACATTTCAGTTCATAACATACCAGAGTAAACACAACCAGTCCAGGGTTTTGAATTTTACTGACAAGCAGTTACAGTTTTATTTATATGTAACCTATATGAGACTATTACTGTAATATTGTCTGGTTTATTCAGTACAAACCATACCCATTTTTAATACTGCCAGGTGACATTCTACTCCTTTATATTTATTTGGTATGAATAATACAAGCTAGATTGTTACTCACCAGCCTCGCGATGCAGCCTTTGTAACCTGCTTGCGAGGGCTTCCTGGTTCGCAGCCCGCTCAGCTGGAGCTATAAAGAAGATAGAGAAACATTTATGCATATTTATCCATCGTATACACAGGCTGGACTTTAGTAAACAGTTATTGATATGAATACTTACACATGCCAGGGACATCACCCCTCTGCCTTGCTTCTTGGACCCACTGGTCCAAGAGCTCCCTCTTCCTCTGCTTCAAATCCGCATAGTGGTGCCAGACCTGCTCACCAGTCTGAGGGATGCCAATGGCACTGGTGAGATCACAGGCAAGACTTTCCCAGGCCTCCACTTTGTATTGGGAGCCCTGGTACTAGTCCTGCAGCAGTCTCACATCATGGTTTTTAACAAGGAGTCCTACCATGACCTTGGACTCCTGTATGTCCCAGCACTGCGCCCGAAAGTGCATGCCCTCTCCAACACCTGCCATACTACCTACAGTGGGGAGCTACAATCAGTAATGAGCTGTATTCCCACCTGCGAGGTTTAAATACGGCCAATTTCCCACTCTTTGCCACGATTGGACAGTTTTGAATATGTTGAGCTAAGCTAAGCTAAGCTACGGGCAAACTTGCTTAGCTAAAGTGGCAGTGCTTAAAGGGGCAGGTTCAGCACTGCTTACCAATGGGCAAATCCACTTAGCTGGGCTACTTATTGCTTAGCATTCATATTTAAACAATGCTTCCACCTGGTAAGCATAGATGTGCAATGCTTTAGCATTGCTTATGTTTTATTTTATAGACTATCAGCTGTATGGGATTGATTCATCATTCCTGACATATTATAATTTTGTTTACCTTCCCTGACATGCCCCTATGTGCTTTCAATACAACTCCCACTTCAACCAGAAGTTGGGTGACAGAATTATGCTTGGGTGACTTCAACTACCTAACCATATTATCAACCCTTATAAAATAGCATGCTTACTCCTAGCCCCAACCCTCCTAGGAAACTAAAACATACTGGAACAACAAAAAACTTTGTGGGGACTCCCACACTCCCAACCAGACTCACTGGATCACTCCATCACCAACAACATGGGGACTAATCTCACCATCAGAGAACATCCCGGCCCCACCCCATGCCCAGAAAAACCCAACTCACAAAGATATCACCACAACAAAAAAACCACTCCCAAATGAATTTCACACTCCTGAAATGCTCTAAAGCAAATTCAAACCTGACTAAAAACCAAAAATCAAGCAAAGCCAGCAAATGCTTGGATAATTCGCCCAGACCGCAATCAAAAACATTAAACGAAAACCCAAACACCTTAAGTCCAATGGCAGATCATGCCAAGGCACCAGCCCAGCCCCCAACAAGCAATACAATAGAAGGAGGAAACCCAGCCATAAAAGAGCAAAATCCAGAAAAGGAATAAAAAAAACATGATAGAGAAAAAAAAAAACTTCACACTTGATCAAAAAAAGCAAAACAAGGCACTCTAATAAAATCGCCAGCAGCCAGCTTTTAGAGATCAATTCACAGGATCACAAAGGCTTGTCACAAGGCTGTAGTTATATGTTAGAACCTGTTAGAATTCCCAGGAATGCTCGCTCACAACATCCTCACTGACAGACAAACAATATGCCTAACCCTTCGACAACTGACCAAACAAACAGCTGACAGACAGGTCCTCTCCAATCCTGCCCCTGACCAAGGTGCCATCACTATCTCAGCAGATCAGGTAAGGGCCTGCTCCCTCTCCCAGCTCCCAGAAGAGAGCTCTCCTCGGCTCCAGGCGTGATCAGGCACTCCACACCAGAACAAAGAAGCTGCTAAACAAATGAACTCTAATCAGAGCTAAAAACTATGCCTAAAAACTTTGTAAACAGTGTGCCTTTAAACAGTGAGTGTACCCTCAGCAAAGGTGTGCCTAGCAACAGTGGTCCCTCTCCACCCCCCATAAACTATTGCCAGCTTGGTCTATTGCTACTGTGGAATCAATCATGTTGGAGGATCATAGCAAAGATATTGGGGACCTGCAGAAAGGGACCTGCACCAGTCTAGCTTTAACCCAGGCAGATCCTGCCTCTCCAACTTTGTTAAGCTTTTGAAACAGTCTTCCAAGGCCATTGACATCGGGAAGGTCTCACACCAAGGCCATTGACAGGGAACCTCCCTTTACGATACCTGACTTCAGAAACATTATGATATTTATACATTAAAAGCCACATCACCCCCATGTCACTAGAACCCATAAACAACCCCCTCACCTAGATGGGTTGCAAACTGGAGAAAGGACATGTTCCAGACCAGGAATACCTGGTGGCACTCCAAGACAGCTCAGTCCTAGTGGCTCCTCTTTCCAGTTTATAGTCTCCTTCCCTTGCTATATATCTATATCGGGAGGACTGTATGACAACAAGGGAGGCAAAAGACTGACCAAGTTCGAAGCAATAGAACTGCCCGCCAATGGACTCTCCAGCCAACTGAGCCATCCAAAAAAGAAAGGAACAAGAAGAAACAAGGCTCCAAGCCAAGCGCCAAAATCTAAAACCAAGCCCCAAAATAGTGCTCCACAGTGCCCAAAAATTACCACATAGGTGGTAATCCATTAAGTAGTGGTCCATTAAGATTACAAGACCAGTAATCCATAGGGGACCGGGGACCCACATGGATAGCAAACATCGTGGTTAGAAAAACATTTCATTCAGCCCACCTAATCATGAAGGGATTCACATCTAGATCAGGAGGTATTACTCGTGCCTCTTCACTCTTATCCCTATCGTACCATACTCTTGTGTCATGCCCTTTTTAAGGTTGCATGCCCTGAGACACCTACAATACCTTACCAGACACCTGGCACCAAGAGGACCAAGGCACAAAAAAAGGGGCTCAAAAGAGGATCATATGTTGCCGGTTAAAGAAACTCCAAGCCCACTCAAGAACTCGTGCCTGGTCGCCTGGCTGATCCGCCTGGTCCATATAAACCATGTCACATAGAATTAATGGACAATACTGCACCTCAAAATCCAAATACCATTGAGCTACATGCCGAGGACTTGAACCTCAGCATGCTGGCGAACCTGGGACAGGAAGAGGACAGAGGACATTAAGGAGGAGTCCTTCACTCCTGGAATAAAAATCCCAGTCCAGGTTAGGCCAGTCCCTCATTGACTCTCTTCAAGAGAGATTGAAAGTGGATGGGAAGAAATCATAGACCCTAGGTGTTAAACTTGTGTGTCACTGTATCAGGAGGGCAAGTATACTAACCTTGAAAAAGGGCATAAAATTATTTTAATATGGTGAAGCCAAGCCATACACACTCTGGCTTTATAATATAAATACCTAGGGCAGATAGCCTACTATGAACCTATGAACCTATGAACCTATTTATTCTTATGTGACTATACTGTATGGGGCACTTGTGTATATATGGGGGTTTCACAACTTTATTACACTGACACCTCACATCTGGAGCTAATATACTACTCTGGTTAACTAATATATATTATTTACTACCTAATTATTTAAAAAATATATCTACTGCTTTCACATGTAAAATGCTAACTGGCTTTAGTGGGGATCAAACTAGAAATGACTACTTGCAAAGTAAACACTCTAACCACTTTGCTATTTCCACATTGCTGTTTTGATTTATGTTCCTATTTAGTTCCTTATGATGTGGAAGCTAGGCTGAGCAGAGCTGCATGATGCACACACCCACTCAACTATGCTTAAACTTTATTCCGGATTGAAAAAAAAATGTAAACTGTTGTGTTTTATTTTTGTAATGTAGGGTTATGCACATTGCTTTCTGCAACATTATCTATGGGGGGGCTGTGCTTTTCAAACGGTGATGACATGACAGGCTTTGTGTTTGAAAGGTATGCTCCATATGTTCCACAGACACTAACAGTGTCCGCCATACCTCTCAACTGTACAGATATTCACAGAATGTCAAGATTTTTGCATCATATTTTTGGGCCATTTTTCATACGATTGTGGCTTTCTGGCAGATTAGTGACAAAGCATTAAAGACTGCAGTTAGTTACTAATGACAGACATTTGAGTTTTACACTTCATACCCATGCACCCACTTCAAAACTTTACTAAAAGCGCACCTAAAAACATGCTGGCTATGCCCTTGTAACTCCCACTCTAATATCACCCTCTCCATCCAACCACTACCTTTCTTTCCACTCCATTAACTACCTTGATTATAGCAAGCTCAGATGCTCATAAGCCAGTACTTATTATACAGCAGGAACTTCTTCTTGTAACATTTGTTAATGTCTGTTATGTACTTCACAGATTCTAGTTGTCTACTGATGTACTATGTTCTTCATCTGTAAATATGTTGTAAGTAATTGCTATGTAAATTGTTAATCGCTATGTAATCCAATGTAACTACTGTCTGTTTATTTTAACTGTGGAGCTTTTCTTCCCGGGCCTCCACTGAAAATGGACCTACGTCCCGGTCAACAAATATAAATAAATAAATAAATAAATAATAAATAAATAAATAAATACATAAATAAATAAATAAATAAATAAATAAAGGCACTCAGTAGATGGGAGGATAGCTTTTGAATGTAAAAATGCAACATATTTTGTTATGAAACAAATGCTGTTCAGTAATTGCCATAATTCAGGCTAGATAACCCTGTCACTTTAGAATGTACATGTACAAGAATATTAGGTTGCAGAGCCAGCTTGACAATCAATATTGTTAAGGTTTGTAACTCTAAAATATCTGATGTGCTGGAGAGCTGCAATGGAAAACTGATTAGCAGACAAGGAGAAATAAACAGAGCGTTCCTCTAGGGTGCACTACTACAATCTTTCATGAAACTACACTACATACTTAATCTTGGACAAGAGGCAAAGGATAATAGTGGAAGGACGATCTGTGGCTAATAATCTAAGATCATTTTGATATAGCCTTTGAAAACTAATATACCATATGTGTAGACAAACTTCAACAAAACATCTTGGAATCACATGAGTTATAAACTTTCCACATGGTATAAATGGAACAACATTCAATACATTTGAGCTTTATTATAGCTCTGGTTTTAATTCTACTCATACGTCATAGTACAGTTTTAAACACCCATTGTTTTCAATGTTGTCAGACTAAATCAGTTTTTAGCTATATTCTTTGGCAGACTTTACAACTGGCAGGCAAAAACTGTCCACATTTAATTCATTATTAAATATCCTTGTTACATATAAACTTTCTTTTTAAACAATTTGTATAGCACTGGCTCCCACTAATTATGAAAATAGTTGTAAAAATCAAATCTTGTGTACAAAATTCCAATGTTTACCACCCTAGTTGCACTGTATGGTTTGGCTCTGGCCTTAATATGGCCACAGCATGTGATGCTGGGATCATTCGTAAAACAGGAATGCAGATTACTGGCTGCATCAAAACCACACAAAATGGTATCTAGACTTTCAGAATTGCCAAAAGGTATATGCTACAAGTAACTTGAGTCCAGTAAGTCAGTTGCTGGCAATTGTTTTCAAAACCTGTATTTTCATGATTTTAGCAAAATGTATTAGCCTTCCTCACTGCAAAGTCACTTTCATTATTTTAACTTATAATGTTCTGTGAACCATTGCCATTCAGAAGACAGAAGCATAAATTAATGAAATGTGTAAGACTGAAAAAATCCACACAGCTATCAAAGAGTAAACACAAATTATATACACATGAACACAAATATAAAAGCACAAACTTAACAGATCAATTGTAACAAATAATGTTTTTCCTGGAAAAATAGATATTTCCTTTTCCATAAGGTGTGGCATGTTGGAGTTAGGATATAAAACAGCAGAGCTTAAAAGATAGAATGGATTGTCTTCTACAAATAAAAATTAATGCTGACTCTGACTCTTGGGTGCATGATTTTTTAATATAAGGGGTACTATTCAGCTTCTCTAAAACTCTAAACACTTAAGCACATCTTACTTGTGAAATTAATGAATAATAACTGTACACACACTATATTGCTCATATGTTTCCCTGTTATTCAAGTGGCAGCACTTTTACAGAATGTTAAATGATGAAATGAAAAGTAGCAAAACAAAGTTCACCAACAATGGATTTTTTCCCTCCATTGTTGTGCTACCTTGGAGTAGATATATTTACGTTCAGGAGATGTGAGGGTATACCCAGTATGGGAGGTGCAGGGGGAAAGTCCCTTGAAAAACATTATCCCCAAGGTTCAACAAAATGTTGTTTTTCTCCCTTTGTTTCAATCATTCAGCACTCGATAAAAGTGCTGTCAGTCAATTGACATGCATCTTCCCATATAACTCTACAGCACACTACATACAGTGTCAGTGGAGCAACAGGTAGGACAATCAACTTTGGTACAGAAGCAAGCGGCTTCTATTCCTACCACAGGTAGATTGATTACTGAAACTGTAGTGTAGCATAACGGGTGTGCTGCACTCCTCAGTATTCCATCCTTTGGGTGAGATGTTAAACTTAAGCTCCATCTGCTTGAGCTGGTGGTAGCTCAGATGGCTGTAAAAGATCCCACAGCATCTGTTGAATAAAGTAGGGGTTCTTTATTATGCTACAATTTACATATTTACAAAAAACTTACATTCAACTCTATATTCCTTCATTATTATAAAATCTTTACTTTTCTATAGACCCCCACTCTTTTTTTCTAATACCACCACTTCATTTTCCTTATTATATTTAGTAATATCCACTTTCCATTAAACATAATCTCATTCAGTCTTTCATTTCAAATTTTCCATATAATACAAAACATTTTTGTTCAAATTATTTGCATATTCTTCATCATGTTTTCCATAAAAATATATATTCTATCATATCCATATGTATCTGTTTATAATCTTGTAATTCTTTAACTATTTTATTTTATATTATTTTCCCCATACATTTTAAATCTTTTATATGTGGAGAAAACATGTTCTGTTGTTTCTAACCACACAATTTACATTTTTATAAAGCATATTTCACTTTACTGGCAGTTTATTCATTTGCAGCCTCCATAAGACATCTTGACATACAATATTCTTCATATACCATTTATTTGCCTTATTGCCCTTACTTTCCCATCTGTTAAATATTCCCATGGTTCACACAATAATTTTGCAGCATTATATTTTTACACCATTTTTTCTATTTTCTTTTAATTTTTCTATCTTTCATTTCCACAATTTTCTTTTTTCTTGATACATTCTTATGTCTTCATTTCTCCATTCTCTCTCCCTTGTATTCATTTTTATTAAACCCCATTCCCTTTTTTATTTCCCATTAGATATACTTACTGCCAACTTATTATCTTTTCCATTTATCCATTCCAAAACCTTATATAAACTTAATGAGGCTCCCTATACTACTGGATTCAGTAAACCTAAACCCACTTCCTCCTTTTCCATATATAATGCCCCTCTTTTAACTGGATTTAATCTAGATCCCCCAAATGAACTGGAATATAATTTCAATAAACTGTTTCTCTTATTCTGTTGGTATCATACACAAATTAGCTATAAATGATAATTTTCCCATCCATATTGTGTTTATCTAATGTACTTTTTTTATTGAATGACAATCTATGCCTATTCCACATGACACAAAGTCCCTTAACATCTCTCAAAATGCTCTCCCATTGTTCCTTTAATATAGCATATTCTCCAAAATCATTTCCTAGTACTGATATCTTTTTTGCAAACTGTATTCCTTCCAACAGTTTATCATCTCCAAAACCCTTACATGTTTCTTTATTAATTTTAGTCCAACTTCGTGCAATTTGTTATCTACATTTATAATTGCCTCCTTCATTTTATCTCCATTTAGATGTTAATATTATATCATCAGCATAAGACATAATAATAGGATATGAAACTTCCATTTCTTGTACATATTTACTTTTTTCCATTTAATCCTCTTATTACGTTATACTATTGCAAGTAAAATACAACTCTTCGGATATCCTTTGTTTCACACCTCTATTCATCTCTATTTTTATATACTGATTTACATACTTTCTTTCTCTTTGTATTAAAATTATATTCTTCCATTATTTGCTATAATATATCATACTCTGTTGTATCCAATGTTTTAGTTATGCCAGCCACCATTAATTTTACCTCTTTTTGTCCTTTCTTAATATCATCCACTATTTCCCTAATTATCATTAATAACTCATAGTTTCCTTTTCTGTTTCCCTAGTTATCAATAATAGCTCTTGGCTTCCTATTCCTTTGACCACATAAATAACTTCTTCACTTATGTAATTCAATTTATTTTCTCATTTTTTGAATTATTTTCATAAATAATGTATATGATTGTAATAATGTATTATTCAACATTACTGGCCTCCAATTTTTAATTTCAGTTTTTCCCATTTCTTTCATATAAATCTCAGTACACCCCTATATATTTTTTTATAACGGATACCATCATCTAACCATTCATTAAATACCATTACCAAAATTTATTTTTGCCTTTGCATTAAATTCATGTAGATTAAGTATGCTATACCATCTTGTATGGCTGATGAACTTGTATTTATTTTCTTCATTACCTTTTCTAATTATGTTATTGTAATTTGTTTTTCCATTTCTTGGTTCATTTCTTCTGTAAACTGCTTTACCTTCCACTGATTTTTTTCCTTCTTATTTCATTCTTTTTTGCCATCTCTTTCACATATTTAACTACAATATTCATATTTGTCTATTTTCATTTGGTTTTTTTTCCTTGTTCATTTTTCATTTCTCTCATTATGCCATAATATCCCTTTACTTTTTTACTTAAGCATGGTGATACATTTTCCTTTTTTCATTGTAGAAAATATTTTTGCTTATATAATACATCTTTAAATTTCTCTTGATTCCTTTAATAAATCCCTTCTTCTTTTCTACAATATTCCCTTTATTTTCTTATAAAGACTATATTAGGCAGTTTTTTTGTATTTCTCTATTTTCCATTTTATTGTTTTGTCTTTTTCTATTTTCCCACATTAAATAAATTTTTATATATTTTTTAAATGTTATCCACCATTCTGGCCATTTTTTGTAAAAATCTCTCATTGTCAAATGACCTTTCCATAACATTGTTATTTCTTCTCTACCCTTCTCATTCCACTCTTTTTTATTAGTCCTCTAAATTACTTTCCCAATTTTTATATGTTCTTTGTTCTTATCCATTTCAATCCATATTGCCAGATGATCTGAAAAACCCATTTCTACTGCTTCTTCCGTCACTGTTAGATAACAAAAAATAGCCTATCGCTGTTTTTAATTTTACTCTTAAAGATGTACTTTTATTCAAATTTCGTAACTCTAAATTTATATATTTTATTATTTCTTCTATCACTTTCTTATTTGACCTATTTTTTGTTTGCTTTTCACATCTCAAATCACAATTAAAGTCTCCAGTTATTATTACTGTATATCTGTTTTTACTCTAATATAATCTAATATTTCTTGAAATAATTTCTCACTTTCTTTATATATCACATATGCATTTACTGTTATTAATCTATATACTTTCCCTTCCCACCTAAAGTCCACTACCATTAATTTCCCTAATTTAATTAAAGTATAGTCCAAAATGTTTATTTCATTGCTATATAATATAGCAATCCCTGAACAGGTTTAATTGCCCAAGTTCAATATTATATCCCTACCCATAATATGTCTGTCTGTTCTCTTTCTTCTTTATTTAAACCCCTAATATCCTAAAGTACTATCAAATCTAACTCACACATATTATACCAATCTGTTACTACATTTCTACTTAATACATTCTTTATACTGTTAACATTAATTGATAAAATACTAAGATTATTTTCCACCCTTCTCATAATAAATTGTTTATTTATCCATTTCCTTTCTTTTTCATTTTCATTCCTAAATCTTTAAATTTTCTTTTCCTATCTTTACCCATTTCTAGATTTAACTTTTCTTTTTAACCATTTTCCAATTTATTTCTTCTCCATCACTAACTTCTGTCCCAATTTCCCTCTCCCCTTTTCCTTTTTGTGTATTTACTGTATTTTCTTTTTGGTTTGTATCACTCTTGTTGCAATTGTTCCTTTTCATTTATATCTTCCCTATTCTGTATTTCTACATCACATTTTAAGCTTTTCTTCTTCTCACAATCCATCTATACATGTCCTGTTTGCTTACATTTATAGCATGTTTTTTTCACAATTTTTAGGATCATGACCAGTTTCCCCACATGAGAAATATCTACTTTTATCACAATTACTTACAAAATGTCATTCATTCCCATAGGAAAAAAATGTTTTTGTTGACCTCCATATTTAACAACAGTTCTATTACCATCAACATTAATCATGCTTGGAATGTGTATAATTTTGCCACTTTCCATTTTCAAAATTAAATTACAGTCCCAAGACCCTGTCCAAAGTCCTATATTATCAATTACTTTAGAAATGTCCTTTACTTCATAACAAAAATTTTTTAATAAGTATTTTTAACAGTCTCTCTTTTGATTTCTGTCTGAAATTGCATAATAACTTTTTTCTATATTTCCTGAAAAATAGTCTTTATGATACATTCATTCTACAAATACATTTCTTTTTTCTTTTCATATTTCTCCAGAAAAGGATTCTGAAATTTCAGCAGTCACGCTAAATCTCTTTTTTAACCAAAATAAAAGCTCTTACCTCTTCTGCCTTTATTCTTAAAGGCAAAACAATCTTGTCCCAAACTTCTTACCTATTTCCAATTCTTCCTTACTCTGGATTCTCATTATATACTTCTTCCTTTCCAATTCTTCTTCTTTCCCTCCCTTCTAACTTCTTTTTGTTCTCCAACCACTGCTGCAAATAATCTCATCTTTAATTCTTGTCCTTCTTCTTTGTTGATTCTCTCCATCCTTTTACACCACAATATTTTCTTCCTTGTCTCCGGCTTACTTTGTTCTACCAACTCTTCTAATATATCATCCTGCAACCCTGCCAACTGGAGAGTTGTAATTATAAATTCTTTTGTCCATTTTTAATCACCTTTCGATTCTTTTAAAAAGGTCTCATTGACGTAATGCCTCTGAATTCTCAATCTGATCTTCTCCCTTCTCCTGAACAACTCTCTCCTCAATTTCAGTATACATCTGTATGGAGTCAGTGTTCACCACTATTCCATTTTCCTTTGATCCCATGATTTGTTTGCCATTTTCCAAGCTGCTACTGTACTAAGAACAGACACTCACACTCATTGGCCGCATGCACCATGAGTGTCATAGCAAGTAATGGAATTTCACTAAGGCCCTGGCCAAATTTCCCCATAGTAGTATCATACCAACTCAGATCTCCCCTAAAAAAAGGTTACTACCCAATGGAACTAACCAAGTCAATGAAGGATAAATAAAATAAGTATCTCTTGATGTGCCTCTGACAGCTACATTATTCTATTTTACCCTGTACATTGCTCACATGATGGGGAACTAACAACAGACTAGTCATTTTTGTCCCTTTTATTGTCTCAATTTTAACCCACTTCTTTTCTGGTAGTCTTTATTACATTCTGTAAACTAAGTGCTCACTGCTATTTGTGGTTGACATACCCTTCGTACTCAAACTCTATTGGAAGGACAGTCAGTCATGCATTCTACAACAAATACATAAAAAAATGTGTGTTTCATTTAATCCAAAGGAAAACAAACTCTAAGTGACACCACAGTGCAGACACAGGCACTTTAATTCAACAAAATCAATAAAACATAGAAACTCAGTAAGTGCTTTCACGTTCAGATTGAACGCTTCTTCAGACATGTTGAAAATAATCAAATCATCTGTTTAAATACTGCTATCAACCAATCACATTCCTGCTATAGCCAATTCATTTATATGAACCTGTTATCACACTCTGCTGTCATCATATATATAAGAAATACATTGCAATGAATGAAGGAATAACATTACAACAGCATGTGTAAATGAACCTAAATGTATAAAAAACAATGATACAAAAAACTCACTGGTGAGACTGAATTAATGTATAAGGGGTCTATCGACTAAAAAGGGTTTCAAAGAAACCCTATCAGTTAGTCCACAGGCTTTGTCTGCTTGTAGTCTAATGATCCATTTGGGTTCTAATCATTCAGTATGGTTCTTAAAATTACCCAACCTAATGCTCTTAGTCACAAGCTCTATAACTAAAAATACAAATTTATGGAAAAGGTCATTATTTAAAATGTGTCAGGCCAAGGCATTTGTATCATCTTCTTTCTTGATTGCATACAAATGTTCCCTTACTCTCTCTCTCTGAGACTCCTATTGGTCTTGCCTATATAACATGATGAACATTTTGTACAACTAGCTAAATAAATTAGGTCGCATGTTTTACAATCTGCATAATAGTGGAATGTGTATACTCTCTGAGTAACCAGATGTCTAAAAGTATTACTGCCTGCCATATAAATACATATATACAACTGGACTCGATTGTTACTGTTTTTCTCATAACAAAGTATTCTTTTCAGGAATTTAGTATTCTTGTACACATATCTTGGTCTTGATCCTATAATATCTGCGATTTTATCATCTATAGTCAAAATCCCCCAATTTCTAGTAATAATTTCATGTATTTTCCTATTATTAGAATAAGGTATGGTCACTCTAACTTCTTTAGATTGTACATTTCTGACCATTTCAGGAGACTTGTCTGTATTCAGCTTTTTCTTAAAAAAACAGTCTCTCTCTATTTTTCCTGTCTATAAATCTTTTATTTTTTAAGGAGCTACTTTCTTTTTCCTTATACCTTCTTTCTAAAAACTCAGTCTCTAATTTCTTGAGCATAGCATTGCAATCATCTGAGGTCATCAATCTCAAAATGCTAAGTCCCTGTCCCTTTATGATGTTTTTATATGTATGGGAAGGGTACATGCTGTCAGAATGCAATAAATTGTTTTTCCTGCATATTTTTCTAAACACCTCTGTTTCTATTGTATCCCCTTGCTTCTGAATTAGAACATCTAGAAACTTTATATTTTCATATGACCAGTTTACTGAAAACTCTAAAAACTGTGTTGTTTTGTTAATGTAGGTTAAAAAAGCTTCAAACCCAGTCATAGGTCCATCCCATACTAAAAATATGTCATCCACAAATCTTTTGTAATATGGAATGTATCGAACGTGTTCTATGTTGTTCAAAATGAAAATGGTTTCCCAATGTGCCATTACTAAATTCCCATAAGAGTTGGCACATGAAGTGTCCATTACTACTCCTTTGATTTGCAAATAATAATCATTAAAGGAGAAAGCATTGTAGTTCAATGTTGATTCTAATAGCATGATGTATCTTATTATATCATCATTCAAAATTCTTTTACTCGTTAAGAATAACCTGACAAATTCCAAACCAGTTTTAGTGGGGATAACCGTGAACAGAGATTTTGCATCTAATGTCACTAGTAACACTGATTATATTTATATTTATCAGAGGAAACATATGTACCCTTTTTAGTTGAAAGACCCCTTTTACATTGTCAGTCTCACCAGTGAGTTTTTTATACATTTAGGTTCATTTACATGTGCTGTTGTAATGTTATTCCTTCATTCATTACAATGTATTTCTTATATATATATATATATATATATATATATATATATATATATATATATATATATATATATATAAAAACAGTAGAGTGTCACATGATTTTTGTGTCAGTTTTTAGCATGTATATACGATGTTTGAGATAATTTTTGAGCTTTTTAATTATTATTCCATTTTTGTTAACAATGTTATAGAAGCATCTCATAATTGTATACATTTTTGATATTTTTGATATTTATGAAATGCATAGTTGTATTATTCAGTAGTTTACATGTTTTAACAACACAAATGTTTAATGATAAAAATATATATAATTGTTTCTATATATTTGATATGTTCTTGAACAGTTTTGAATATATTTACGTCTTGACACAGGAATATGCACATCTTTTACCATGAAAAGTGATAACAGTTTCATATAAATGAATTGGCTATAGCAAGAATGTGATTGGTTGATAGCAGTATTTAAACAGATGATTTGATTATTTTCAACATGTCTGAAGGAGCATTCGATCTGAATGTGAAAGCGCTTACTGAGTTTCTATGTTTTATTGTTTTTGTTGAATTAAAGTGTCTGTGTCTACACCGTGGTGTCACCTCCAGAGTTTGTTTTCCTTTAGATTTATATGTGTTTTCGGAGGGGTGCTTCATCCTCATACAGCCTTGGTTTTCAGTGTTTCATTTTATACCAGTGGCACTGAGCCAAAGTTCATGGCTGCTTAATTTTTTCAGTCTAGCTGAAATTCATATTCAAAAATCAAGTTTATTTACTGTCTTATTCCTACGTACAATACAATACAATACAATACAATATAAAAAATAGAAAGATAACAATATAAAACAAAGATTACATGCTAGGATATGGGAATAAAACATCTCTACCACTGTGTCTCAATGAGTAGGATTTAAACTATCTGAAGTATCTTGTGTGTGCTTTTATTGCTGTTCCATATCCCTCCCCACCCAGAACAGGGTTTGAAAGGAAATATCTTTATGAGAAAATGTCAGTAAAATTGCATGCAAATGGTTTGAATTCTATTGTTCACATTTCAAATATTTGAAGTTTCAGATTTTTATAGATAGTATACAGTCTGTCTCAGATCTTAATGATCTTCACTGTATTTGTGGTAATTCATTTAGTATGCCATGAGGTAAACTCATAGTTGGCAATGATTCCCAGATTTTTATTGCCACATAGTTTATATTTTAAAACAATGAAAACTGCAATTGTTAAAAAAGTATAATTGAAAAGAAAGTTGAATATGTATTGAAGGACATTTTAAATTGATCAAAACTGGAGAGTCATAAAGTCACTGTAGTAATAGATTCCAAAGTTTCAGGGCTTGAAGGGAAAAAAGATCAAATTGCAGGTGGCTCAAGATGCACACTAAAAAGTACTAGTACCCTCATGGGGGCTGGCGTTAGTACCCTCATGGGGACTGGCACTCGTCAGAGCAGTGCATAAGGCATTAGGGACTGTTTCAGTTAATGGAGACATAGATCATTTAAGACAAGATAGAGCAATATGAGAACCTCAAAGATTATAGCAGATCATAGTCATTGCAAGTTTCACAAGACTGTTGTTATATGACAGTATTGAGGTGTACAGGTAAGTAATCAGGCTACACAGTTCTGTACTGTTGTTATGTGACAATATTGAGATGTATGGGTAATTACTTAGGCTGCCCAGTTCTGTACTGTTGTATGTAAAAATACTGAGGTGTATGGGTAAGTAATCAGGCTACACAGTTCTGTACTGCTGTTATGTAACAATATGAGAGATAAGGGGGTATACCTAGGCTGCCCAGTTCTGTACTGTTGTATGTGAAAATATTGAGGTGTATGGGTAAGTTATCAGGGTGAACAGTTCTGCATCAGCTGCAGATGATCATGTTCAGAGACTAGAGGGATTGCTTGCACAGTATGGTTTATCTTTGTGGTTCCTTTGCAATAACTTTGCCTTCATTGGAACTCTTCCATATTATTCCAGGAGATTGCTTGTGCTTATTAAGTTTGGCAGCCAAGGCCACAAATAGAATTGAACCGGTTCATATTTGTTATTTTGCTTTTGGGGGAAAAAAAGAAACCAATCTTCATCATATTGTCTCTCCTTCTGTATTTCTCTCTGTTTTTCTACCCTGACAGACACATACATTATCTTAACCAGATTCTTTGAACTGAAGGGGTAGGAAATAACATTTCAGATGATCTCATAAAAATTGTACATAACTGAGCAATGCACCAGCTGAATATCTATTAATAGCAGCCAAAGTGTTAGCATACCCAGTTTCAATTGTTATAAACCATTTTATCAGTGAGAGCCTAATCTCCACCCTCTGGAAAACATTTTATATAATTCCACTACATAAAGGTGGTACTTCAAGTGAATTGTCTAATTACAGGGGCATAGCTATACTGTCTCCACTAACAGTGATTCAAGAAAAATTTATTCACTCCCAGATTCTGACTTACCTCCTTCTAAACAATCTCATTTCAAGCTCACAGAATGGCTTTAGACCTAACTATAGCAGTACCACCACCCTTCTTAACTTTACAAATATAGTTAATAGTGAGAGAAACAAAGGCCACCTAGTTCTCTACATCTTCTTGGATCTTTCTAATGCTTTTGGTACGGTCCCCCACAAAACCTCCTTGATCAGCTTTCTTCCCTCAAAATTCAAATGTCACTATCATGGTTTCACAGTAACCTTTCTGACAGAACACCGGCAAACAAATGGCAGTATGCTTACACTTCCTTCCTTCTTTGCAAACATTATTGGGGTCCCACAGGGGTCCATCCTAGGCCCTTTACTATTCAATATCTATACCAACTCACTTTACCAGGCCTCTAAACATGCACCTATAGTATGATGCACAGCCAATTTCACCCCTCCCTCCTCTCCTAACAATAATCAAGACTCCTCCTTCTTCTCAATCCCAAAAAACCAAAGCTAATGCTCTGTACATCAAAAAATGCCTTAGAACAGAAACACATTTTTATCACAACCTCTGAAAATGCTACTCTAGAGCTTGTAACCCAATTCAAACTTCTTGTTGTCAAAATAGACAAACATCTCAAGGTCAATCACTATCTAGACAATATAAAGGGAAAACATCAAAAACCAGGCACCCTCTATAGATCCAAGCCTTACCTACCATGTCCAGTAGAAAAAACATCTCCCGTACTATCTAACCTTAAAGCTACCCTAAACATTAAACTAATTTCATGTTACAATAAAAAAGCTAAATGTTCAACTAACCTCCCCTCCTATGCCTATCACTGTACTTCCCTATTAGAACTGAAACATCTTGAATTGCCTAATCACCTCACATACAGTCAACAAGTAACTACCCACAAGCTAATCTACCAGCCTGACAACTGCCCAGCCCTTTGTAACATACTTCTCAACTATGCCCCTACCAGCAGCCTGTGATCCAGCACACAATCACCCTTAAATTAATCAAATCAATTAACACAGCTGATGACAGCTTATATTTCAGCTATTATTCAAAATTATGGAACTCTATCTCCCTCCACATAAAAAATGCCCACTCTCCCAAAGTTCAAATTTCTTCTTAAAGATTACCTAAACCAAACATGGCTTTGTTCATGCCATCACCAGACTGATAAAAAACTATATTTGCATCACCCTGTAACTGTTGTACTCTATACCCTCTTGTCTTTTCTTGCCTCCATATTACACATAACTATTTATTTTCCTACCTCCCCTCTACTCTTGCTACCTCTCCCTACTTCTACCTTTCTCTCTAGTTCCACCTACATATATTAATATAAGATATTTTATATATAAGCTACAATACAAGATTTACTTACCTGCTGTAAATGTGCAATATGGTTATATATCGTTTCTACAGTATGTGTCATGTTCACACTATTATTTTATTCAGTATATAATTGTCTTCTCATCAATATGGAGCTTTTCTCCCTAGGTCTCTGATGAAAAAGGGTATGCTTGTAAAGCAGACCATCCCTGTAAACAAATGCTAAATAAATAAAAAGAATTATAATTGTAGAGGAGAAAACAAAAACAACTACAACATTAGTTTCTTCTTCAGTTTTAAGGTAAATCTTCGGCAGGCAAAGATTTTTAGATCTTATTTTAATTCATATGCATTGCAGGTTATCTTCTTCAGTCTTCAGTTTTGCTTTTGTTTCGTTCCTATGAAAGACTGAAGGCCTGCCCTAAAATGTAATTCACAGTACATTTCAAATTGAACACTGACTAGCATGGATGAACCAGAAGATGGAGCTAAACTCTGCAGAACTGAACCTTAGCTAATTCTTAATAGTGCAGAAAGATACCTAGGAATATAACGATGTACGCACAAAATGCAGCAATAATTCTTCCTTTTTATAGGTACATACTCAAAATGGTGATAGAATATAGGCATTAAGGCAAACTATGCAAAGAACACTCATTTGTCCTGTTTAAAAAGCATATTTTATATCTGAAATAAATTTAGTCTTTTCTGCTCATCTTTGCTTTTTTTGGTATTTACTTTCTGTCACTACACTTTATGTGAAATCACAGATCCTATGGTAACACTGAGAAAAAAATTTACAGTAAATGGGGGAGGGTCAGTTTTTCCTGTGCTGCAGCTGTCCTGAAATTAATGTAAATGCTGGTCATAATTAAGACTGTTGTTATATCAGCAGTAAGAAAATAAGATCCCAACAGAAAAGTCATATCTGCTTGCAATTTTTCTAACACTACATGTGAATTATTTTCGGTATTTTAAACAGTGTGGCTAAATGAGTAGTTAGTAGTTCAAATGATTCTTTGAATTTCAAAAGACCACTACTTCTTTACGTGTAAATCACAGTGATCCAAGTTCCTGACATTTTATCAGGAATTTAAACCAGTCTTTGATTTTGTGTCTTGTATTGTTAACCTCTGTTAACCATTCATTGCTCTCAGTTCATGGATCTACTGGTAAGTCTATAGAACTATTGGAAATAAAATGTATGTTTACCCTCATGACCACTTGAATGTGCTCTTGAGCTAAGCTGAGACAGTCAACTTAACGCGTGCTGTATAATTCATTCTAAAGACACTATACCATAAGTTCATCACTCTAGCAAGTAAGAATGCTTGTTTCTGTTTCATACATTCCGCATGATGTGAATGTTAGCATTTAATAATGCAGATTTATTAATAAAATATAGTTTACAGCTTTCTTGTCAGTGAACTCCTGCAAACTCTCCTTTCCTTTGTAGTATTTTTTTTTCTTAGGAGCTGGCCTTTTGAAAGCTATATACACTAAGGTCCCATAGCATATTAGTGATGCCTTGTGAAGCAAAACATGATATAAAATGCCACCAGCTGTCAATGGCCTCTGGGCAAGTGCAAACAAGCAATCAACAGAAACATATAAGGTCATATTGGCATTCTACAGTTTTTGGTACTAAGTATAAGCCACTTATTCATTGTAAGATCCCTCTAGTATCATTGCACTTTTGACCCACACTCTGCTCTCCTGTACAGGCTAAGAATGGATTGTATATTTCTGAGCTACACTTTTTTTCTGTATCTGCAGTGGCTATAACAGATGTGCTATACTGATAATTTCTAGACTTGAATGTTGTTGTGATATTGAAGACAAGTTGCAGGTGCCTCAATGAAGTTAGTTTTTATACTTGGCTGATCAGTCAGAATATGCTTTTCCCTAAGCTGCTAAAATATTTCTGTCCCTTGAAAAACCAGCAAGAAGAAATTGGAAAGTCAAGAGAAAAGCTGCTAAAAATAATCAAAACAAGATATGAACATTATATTTGCCTTTTGCTTCTAATTCCACATTTGTGCCTGGTGTACATACAGGTAACAAAGTACAGCTGTGTAAAATCTTACCATAACAGCAGATGTCTTTCTCGTTACTTTTGCAGTATCCAAAACAGAAGAGATCCCCTGCCCAGGGCAGCCCAACACTCGGCCAGTATACAAAAGCCTATTGACCTTGTATGCGCCGTATGTCATATTTATGCTCCCTGTACAGAATGTATGGCATAAAAGGGAAGTATGGACACAACTACCCAGGAATGAATTGCCCCAGAAAAGAACAGTCTCCACAAGACAAAGAAGTCCATGTACATTCAGAAGGAAAAATGCAGAAAAAAAGAGAAAACCTCAGCAAGAAGGGAATATAAAACAAAAAACAGAACAAACAAAAGGAGGTTGGAGGGAGGGAATGAATACTGCAGCAGTGAAGAGAATGACATCTACTGTTATGGTAAGATTTTACACAACTGTACTATGTCCTTCTATATCACTGTTGCAGTATACAAAACAGAAGGGAGAGTAAACATACTCAAGAAGCAGTGTGGGAGGTGGAAGGCTGAGAAGAGCCCACAGCAAACCCACATAAAATAGTTTCAGTAAAACCTGCTGTGGCCCTAGAAGCCATATCCAACTTATAATGCTTAGTAGAAGTATGCACTGAAGACCAAGTAGCAGCTTAAAGGGTGGAATTAGTGTCCAACCCCTTGAAGAAGACAGTAGAAGAGGCAGCAGCCCTAGTGGAATGAGCTCTAACAGAAGTAGACAGAGATTTGTCATGAAAAGAATAATAAAAGAAGATGACCTTAGATATTCAGGAGGAGATGGTTTGCTTAGAAACAGCCAAACCCAATGTCCTGGGATGAAAGGAAACAAAAAGCTAGTCAGACTTATGAATGGCCTTAGTTTTATCCAAATAGTACCTGAGCTGTCGGTGGAAATCCAAGGATATGCAGCACCCTCTCACCATCAGACTGAGGAGAAGGTAAAAAGAAAGGACAAATCATTTACTGCCTTTAGCATAAAAGAAGTATTAGTATGAAGGGACACCCCATCCCTGTGGAAAAAAAACAAAAAAAGAGGTATGGCCTTAAGGGCCTAGAGCTCACAAACTCTCTGAGCAGAACCAGCAACAAAACAGTCTTCCCTGTACAAAGTTGCAAAGAAGCAGGATCTGTAGACTGTAAAGGAGCCTGAGTCAATTTTTCCAAAACAAAGTTAAGGTCTCAAGGATGAGGAATAGGTTTCCTTGGTGGCCTAATATACAGGATGCCTTTAAGAAATTGTCTCATCTCAAAACAAGAAGTCAAAGAGGATTCAAGGGCAGACAAGCAGAAATGGCTGACAAATGGGCCTTCACAGAAGAATAGTCCAGGCCAGACTGGAGCAACTCGCACAAATAAGAAAGGACCAGAGGGACCCACACTGAAAAAGGGTCCTAGCTATAAGCATGGCACCAGACAGAAAATCTTTTTCATTTGGACATATAAGATTTTCTGGTAGAGGGTTTCTTTGCTCTGTAAAACCCTGGCCACGTCCTCAGAAAAGAGGTGCCTGAAAGGGATCAAAACTGTATCACCCACAGTGTCAGTTGGAGTGTACAAGAGAGGATGGATGAGAGACCCCCTTCTCCTGTGCGAGAGATCCAACTGGTGAGGAACAACTGACCGATTATTTATTTTATTAAACCAAATTGTACTAAGCTTTCACCTACACACATCAGGACATACTTGTACTTTAGTATACTTGATTGCATTGATCCAGTCCATTGTAATTGCAACACAAAAATGGAGTCACTAGCAAGATTTTAAAGGAGTCCAGCTGAATCTTCTGTAAGACTCTTGGAAGTAGAATAAGAGGGAGGAAAGCATAAAGAAACATTCCCTTCCAAGGAAAAGAAAGGGCTTCTGTCTTCCATGCAAGATTATATAGCTATCTGAGACAGAAGTAGGATGCTGCCTGTTCAGAAGGGAGATAAAAAGATTTACCTGAGAAATATCCCACCAATGGACAATGCCCAAAAACACATCTATGTGAACCATCTGTTCATGAGCCTGTGTTTTGGACCTACTCAGAGAGTCTGCCACTAGATTGTGCAGTGAAGGAATGTATAGTGCCTTTAGAGTTAGCTGATAACTGAGAGCCACCTTCCCAAGCCTGAAGAGCCATCCTGCAGAGGACATAAGATTTCATGCCTCCCTGCTTGTTGACATACTACATCACTGTAGTGTTGTCTGTGTACACCTTCAAGGAGCCTGGACAGAACACAGGGTTAAAAGCTTGAAGGGCCAGAATCAGAGCTCTCATCTCTTTGATGTTAATATGGCCCGACTGCTGATGAGGAGGCCAGAGACCCTAAACTTTCAGGTGATCAAAAGAAGCCCCCCACCCCATGTCTGAGGCATTGATGAACAGTTCTTGAGAAGGGACTGGAGGGTGAAAGGGCCAGCCTTGGCTGAGAGCAAACTGTTGAATCCACCACTCGAATTCCTTCTTTAGATAGGGAAGGAGAGGTATATTGAAATCCATAGGGTGACAGTGCTGCAGCCAAACTAACATGATGTACTATTGAAGCTTTTGCATATGCAGTCTGGCAAGAAGAAACAATGAAATAGAAGAGGCCATGAATCCCAGGGCCCAAAGAAACTCCCTGGCTGGCATGGCAGGTAGACAGAAAAGAGACTGAAAAAAGATGCCAATGACAAAACTTTTGGAAGTGGAAGAGAGGCCATCATTGGCATTGTCTGAATCCCGAATCCCAGATGCACTTGATCCTAAGTGGGAATCAGGACGGATGTTTGGAATTTGATAGTAAACCCCAGACTTTGAAGAAAAGAGATGCTGAACTTCAGATCCTGTAACAGGAGACTGGGAGAAGGCACCAGAAGTAACAGGTCATGTAGATAAGGAAAAATCTGAATGCCTTGGAGCCTGCAGAAATCAATTACAGCAGCTAGGCATTTTGTGAATACCCTTGGGACAGTAGAGAGGCCAAAGGGCAAAACAGAGAACTGAAAAGGAAAGGAAGACACAGAGAAACATAAAAAATTTCCTGAAAAGAGGGTGAATGGGGAGGGACTATATTAATTCTGGGAAAGATGTATTCCTTGAATATGTCTTCATCGATCACCAACCACAGAAATTCACTTCAGTGAACTGCGGAATTTTTCTGACACTTTGGAAATACTCACCCATTAACCATACAGAACACATACTGCACTAAATGAAATCCTCCCAAGTGGGAGGCTTCACCCCCATACCCCCCAACATGGGGGGCTGCACCCCCCGACTATTTGTACTAGCTTCAAGTTTGCACTATAGTGGGGAAAAGGGCAAAGTTGAGGTGATGGCCAAGTGTTTCTGTACCATGGGAAAAATTCCACTGTTCACTAAAGTGAATTTCGGCAGCTGGTGATCGATGAAGATGTATTCCAGGAATATGTATTTAATGGTATTAATATAGATCCTGCATAGAGATATGAAGGTATGCATCTTTCAGATCCAAGGACACCAGAAAATTCTGGGGTAACAAAAGAGGAAACAGGGTTTGAAGAGTAAGCATATGGAAAGAAGGGACCTTGAGAAAGGTGTTGAACTGGGAGAGATCCAGAATAGGTTTCCAAGTACGAGGAACCAGGGACATCCTGGAATAGAAACCCTTTCCCACTTGGGAAGAGGGGATAGGTTAAATGGTTTCTTGGTTCACTAGGGACTCTAAAACCTCAAGGAAATGAGCAATGAGTAAGTTGCTCTAGAAGAGATTGAGGAATCCCTGAGAAACGAGGGAGAGACTTCCATACCATGAAGTAACCCTGATGGATGGTAGAAAGAGCCAAAGAATCTGAAGTGATGAGATGGCAAATTTGAAGACAAACAGAAAATTGAAGGGACAAAAAATGGTCTAAAGGGGAGGGGGGAGTGTGTATTGTCAAAGAGACGTATGCTTATTAGATAAAGGAGGCGTCTGAGCCATAGAAATCTGAGAAGCCTTAGCAGAGGGGGCCCTCCTCCTACTCTTCCTGCATTTGGAGGCCTGGTGGGGGTCACCTGTGAGTAAAAGCAGATCTAGAAGGAGAATTTCTCTGGAACTTAGGGATAGGAAAGGCAAAAATATGTTTAAGGTCCTGCAAGCCTTTGCCTTTTTCTTGAAGAGACTTAAACATGTCAGTAGCAGCAGTCCCAAAATGATGTTTATTTTCCAAAGGAACATCCAACAGCTTGGCTTTAATGTACTCAGGCAGAAACTGAAGATGAATCCAAGAATAATGCCTCATGACAGGCCCATATGCCCCAGCCCTAGAAGGGGCATCAGCAACATCATAATACACTTAATAGAGTGGGGAGCCTATTGATAAGCAGAACCTAAAAAAAATAAGGCAGAGGATTTGCCTTCAGAATCCGGAAGGTCAGAAATAACCTGACAAGCCTGAGCAATCAAGGCCAGAGTATACCTGGTCATGCAGGTCTGGTAATTAACAGCCCTAAAGGCCAAAGAAGAAGTAGTGCAAACTTTCTTACCAATCATCTCCATTGCCCTACTATGCTTATCAGAAAGCAAAAGTCTGGAAGAGGGCAAAAGCTTAGAAGGTTTGTCAGAAGTGACTGACACCACATTCAAGACATACAAGACGTTTAAATAAAAAGTGACCTTCCTCAGGAACCTTATAGAACCTATCAGATTTCCTAGGAGCAGGAGGCTGAGAATCAGGAGACTTGAAGCAGCAATGAAAGTATCTAACAAGGCAGTCATAGGAGGCACTTGTGATGGTTTAGGAGTATCCACATGAAGCAACTCATAATATCTTCTATGAATATCAGACACTTGAGAAGAATCACACTTAAAGTATTCTATCATCCTACCAATTGTGTCCCCAAAGGACAATTCCTCAAAATGAGACTTAGGTCTAACAGATTTCTCTTCATCAAAACCATAAGCCAAAGGTGAAGGCATCTATGAAGAATAAGACAAAGACCCCTCATCAGACACATAATCTACATCCGAGGAATCTGGTACCCTAAGCCATTTAGAAGGGGTAGAGGTCCAAAGAGGAGCAGGTATTGAGGCTTTAGGCCATCAAGGCAGAAAACAAGCCCTGAATAAACTCCTGCCATTCCCTTTGAGGATCCTTAGGAGAGACAAAAACATGCTTCAGTTTTTGTCTTTTCTTGGAAGGGACATCAGCCATAATGAATACCAGAGGTTCCAGTCCTTGACAACCTGGAGACCAACATCTGTGGAATCTGTCTAGGACCCGCTGAGATAATCAACTGTGGATCCCCCTCAACATCCAGAGCAGATGCCTGCAAAGTCTCAGAGGACGTGTGGAAGGACAGATCCATGCCAGCTTCCGATGCTGTCACAGCAGAGGAATCTGACATAGATGCTGAAAGACCTACAGAGCTTTTATCTTCTTCTAGAAGGATTTCAGGTGGAGGTTGGACAGCTGAAGAAACCCGCTGAGACTTCTTGGCCTTCTTCTTACCTTGTGGCAGTATCTCAGGGTTAAAGGATTTTGCCACACTACCATGGGCTAACTGTTGAAATTACTGATTTTCAAGATAAATGACCATGGAAGACAATTGTCTTCTGAGTGTCAGGCACAAATGCCTTACAGATATTACAAGAGGTATGGTTGTGGGAAGCACCCAAACAAACAAAAAAAAAAAAACAATAACTGTTTGTGATGATCCTTGAGGGGAGTCTACCTCCCACACTGGCATTTTGCCTTCTTGGATGACAAGAACTCTAGGTAGCAAAATAAAATACAAGATCAAAAAAAAAAAAAACAACCCCAACGGGGCACTTATCTGATACTACATATTCAGTACATCAACAAGGCTTTCAGACCAAATAGCAAAAGTAGTGCTCAAACTGGAGGCAAAAAAGTTCTCAGTAGTTGTGTCCGTGCATCCCTTTTATACCCTATGTTCAGTGTGTGGAGCATAAATGTGGCATGCGGTGCATACAAGATCATTCAGCTTTTATATACTGGCCAGGTGTCGGGCTGCCCTGGGCAGGAGATCCATTTTGTTTTGGATACTGCTACAGTGATATAGAAGGACATTTTATATTTCATGGTCCCAAATTTTGCTGAAGCACACTGCCATTTTAATGGACAAAATCTACTGCAACCATTAGTTTTCCATTGATATTACCACTGGCAAAAACAGACTGAACATCTTAGGTAACAACATTACTCAGGAAGGATTTACCCTACATTTTTGTAATGAACAGAAAGTATATATGCAATGTTGCAAAAATATAAGTAAAGGCATTTTGTCTAAAACTGCTTCTAGAATCAAGGAAGAATGGCATGTTATCTGTGCTTCTGGTTGCCAGGAGGGGTCTGCTAACCTAACTTCCTGTTTGCCTTTCACTCTGGAAAAAGAGTGACTATCTTGACCCTTCAAGTTTATTTTCACCAGCCAGACTTACACTGACATATCCTAAGACCTGTTTCAGTAATGGGAGCTCTTGTAGATGTTTTATTTTGTTGTTGCACTATGAGGCAGCTTTTTTCTTTTTTCATCTGTCAGGTACTCCATCCATCCATCCATCCATCCATCCATCCATCCATCCATCCATCCATCAGTCCATCCATCCAGCCAGCCATCCACCCACAACCTCTTCCCATTTTTTCACATGGGGTCAGGGTGTCACTTCAGCAGTCACAATCATCTAGAGCCAAGGTTCAGTAATGTTGTGGAATTATTTCTGGTTATACTGAGATGTATTATATTTATAGGTTTATTTTTTCAGGTAATGTATTCTTAATTAAATATTCAGAATTTGACCCATTTTAGTTAAATATTCAGAACTCGTTCTATTTTGCTAGTAATATCATTTTTTTCATTTGGATGGCTAAGGCTAAAATTTTCTTGTATATTTTAACTTTTCTCATTTTAATTTCACTAAATACCATTTCTAGGGGTTTAATTTATGCAGATGTAAGTTGTAGATATTTTTGTGATGTTTGATATATTTTTGTATGTGCATTATGTGAAACCTCTTTTCTTTTTCTTTTAGTGAGGATGAGACTGAGTTGTATTATTGACTGTATATTGTATACACATCGATTGAGCTTGAATTTGGCATATAAGCTTTATGCTAGTTTTTTAGGCAATGATGGTAACTCAAACTGTGTAACTAATTGGTTGAGTTTTGTTTGAATAATATTTTTTTTCATGTTTGGTAAGAAGTCATATTTACAAATGAAGGGAGCAGCTATGGGAGCACATTTTGCCCCAGAGTATGCTAATTTATTTATGGCTTTTTTTAAGATTAAATATTTATATGTTTCTGAGTTTTATAAAAGTACTATTTGTATGATTATCATAATATTGATTATTTGTTCTTTATGTGTAGTAGTAATTTGAATGAATTTGGTAACTTTGTTGATGAATTCAAAGCGAATGACTTTGATTTATATTTTACAAATCAATGTTCAGACAATAGTATTGACTTTTTTAGATTTATGCTTATTCAAAAAAGTGTCTGTATGGGTAACACATTATTTAGAAAATCAATTTCACCTTTAAATTGTTTATATGGCAGTAGTTGTCATCCTGTACTTTCATGTAATGCTTTACCACTTGGACAATTGACCTGTGCTAGAAAACATGTAGTCAAATGGTCAGACTTTAAAAAGAAAACAATCATATCATATTGTGTTTTAAAATGTGGTTATGTTTCTACTTTGGAAAAAGCTTATTGGAGAAGTCATATAAATAACAGAAAAGCTTTGATAGGTCAGTATTGACTTATTTATGGATAATGTTGGAAAAGTAATTGGTGAAAGTTATAATACTCATAATATGAAGGAATTTTATTTGTAACTGAATTCACTAATTTTATTGAAGTGTTTATTGCATTACTTTTTAGATTTTGCAATGTTGTAAAAGAGGATCTGATATTGGCTAAGTTTCTTAAGACTAAGCCAAAGATCTCATAATGCACAAGGATACAATTTAGGCAATTATTTAGTCCATAGTCACTTTAAAAGACCATTAATGAAAAGTTGAATAGATATCTTATCCATTTGGATCAGTGTGTTTCCCTTTCAGAATTGTAATATCTGTTGACATGTGTCCCTTATTAAAATAAATCATATCACTTTTTCTTATTAAAGATTTTTTAATGCATTACTAAAATGTGGTTGGTGAGACATCAAGATTATTTAAATGTAGGATGCAGGAACATTTAAGTAATATTCATTTAAGGAAGATTGATAATCCTGGGGCTCAACATTTGCTGTATTTTGGAACAGGTATTGCCTGATGGAAAAAAAGGCAAAACTTATGAATTTTTAATTAGGCACAAAAAAAGCTGTTTATATTTTGAAATTTGGAAATTTAAAGCTGTATGTCTTAAACAAATAATTAGAATGAAATATCTACTTAATTGATTAATTAATTAGTTAGGTTTCTAATGATTATGATTGGTGTTCTTTTAATGATTGGTTTAATTTAAGTTTGTGTTTTTTTTTATTGTTTTTATACTCTCGTATCGAGGAGCTAGGAGGTGAATAAAGTTCATCTGAGTCCTGAGTTATTTTCTTGTACTGATTGTCTAAGGTGTAGGTTGATTATGTATACAGAGTGATGGTAAGTTGATAATGACATACACAATGTGGCATTAAATGGATTCCAGTGCAGTGTTTGTAAGACTGGTGGCCAAGGAACATTGCAATGATCACAACCTGAAGAAAGGGAATGCCACTACATTGAAAGTATGCTGGAAAGTGTATAAGAAACAGGTCAAACTTTGGCATGCCACAGATTAGGCAGAACGCAGCACTATACAGACTGTGCCTGATCTAATGCATTAACCAGGCAGGCCCTAGCATCAGTATACAGTGGCAATATTCTTAAATGTTGTACTCTAACACAAGGTACACAGACACACCAATGAGGCATACACAGACCCTTATGACAGAAATGACCATGCCAGAGAGAGTCATGCAGGATACTAACATTCTTACAACAAGCACTGTAGCAGGAACAGACACCCCAGTGGTAATAGGCCTTGAGTACGAGATGCTGCTGCCATAAAGGATCAAGACAAAGCTGATTTGGAAAGCATATAGCTTCCACCCAGAAACAATTGTGCATACTAAAATCTCCTGGGAACCAGAACAAAACTTGCATAGGTAAAACTGCTACAACAGCTGTGCCAAAAGGTAAGGAACTATGGCCATACACTACATCAAGAAAAGGGCTGGATCTTTAAATGGCCTACCCCATAAATCATGCTACAATCACTGACATCAGTGTTGTGCATTCAGTGCCCTGGAAAAGCAATACTAAACGGCTATCAACCACTGATGATGTAACAGCCGACTAGAGCCTATTAAAGAATGGCACATTCATTGTACATGCAGCAAATAACCCTGAGCATGGCTGCAAACTCCTTCTTCTGACCACAACAACCAACTGTGTCAATCTGTACACTTCTGAAATTATAACAGGGGATGGTACATTCCCCAGCAGTGACACAATGTGTTGCCAACTGTTATACCTTCCATGACTGAAATGGGATGATCAGCAGCTACAACACGTCAGCTACAATAATATGGGGATGGTGTTAAAAGATGTGGGTGAAGCAGAGGTACTGTAGTTGACCCCACAAACAGTCTTACAGATTTCAAGAAAGTTGCTACATGGTCTTCCCAGAAACATAAGCCTGCAGCCAAAACAGAAGTGTCTCTTGTATTTGGGACAGATCCTATGGTGGCAAATCCAGAAACATCACCTAGCCATGGGGTATACTACCAATCCCAGGCTGGCCCTGTAGATGAGGATGTTGACTGTATTAGTGCTCCTGCCTTAAGAGGAAGTCCACCAAGAGTTTGATGAGGTTACTGCTTCAACTTCATTGTAGGCTTTGGATATCCTGAACTTTATGAAATGCAACTATCTGAAGGGACTTCCATCCTTCCTGATTTGCCACTAGAATGTCCATGACCTGGTCAAATGACAGCAAGCTGGCTGGCACATGATCCTATGTGTTCTTCTTGGGTGTCACAATGTTATACTACAGCAACTTCTGTCTATACTGCATGAGGAACAAGGTACAACAGACAAGTGGCAGGAGGCTTTGTTCTGAAGAAACAGTCTAACAATGAAAAGGAAGGACATATCTATAATGGAATATCTGCTGCAGGGTATCCTTTGCCACTGTACAGAGCACAATGCCACCCAGAGTTTATATTCCATGTAGCTCATGACTACACACTATAGTGTTTGAGAATTACACATTCTTTCCCATCCCTTTCATTAGTAATAAGATTATCTCTGTACTCAGCATTTTTCATTTAAAGCCCAGTGTAGATTGCAGGGGTCTGTGAACGACAACACAATACCACCTGCTTGTAGCCAAGTATGTAGACTGTTTTGCACAATGTGTATGACTCAGTTATGGTGACGTGAAAGCTTGGCATTGCATGTCCTCCATGTTTAGAACTTTGGTGATGGCAGGTATTATCTATTTTGCAGGGATGTGACTATGGCATTACATATCTGTTGCTGCTTCTGCCAAATATATTAATTTCTGAAAAATATCTTATACTGTGTATCCGATGAGTTTTTCATCTTTTCTCAGTGTACATTGTTAGAATAAATATTCTGGGGCTCTACTGCATGGTATAGAGAACATGTTTTCTGATGAGTGCTGAAGTCATATATCATAAAATGTGTTCCTTAACCCTACAGTATAAGATATTTCATTTATCACTCAAGCAGATTCCAGTTATCCTTTTTCCTTCCTTTTTTCTTTGGTTTGGATTACCATTCTGCATAGATTTCAATGGACTGTGGAAACTGTGTAAGTTTTCTCTTGAATTGAGTAGCTGTGCTACTTCTCACTGAATGCCAGATGGATGAGGTTCTACCTTGTCAAATTTAGCATGCCAGTATTGAACTCCCTGGTCACTGTTTTCCATTCTTCTGACAGATTTTTCTTTTCTTCATGTTGTCCTTGACTGTTAAGTTGGTGTATATAAGTTTAGAGGGTGTGGGAGATTTGCCTCCACATGAGAGAGTGCACTTCAGAGCTCTAACTACGGTGAGGCAAAGGGAATGCCTACACCAGCTGCAAGCTGTCAGTAGCCATGATCAGTAGATACTGATGGTGTGGCATTGCAGTATTGCCACTCATATACTGCATTTGCTGTCACTGAAAATTACACAGCTAGTTAGACATGAAAAATTTAACATCTGTTGCACGTTTAACATATAGTAGGCATAACTGGTTCATCACCATGCAGCATTCCAAAGACAATTATGCTCCAGTGTAAAACCTTCATAAGCATAAGTTTTATGCATTAGGTCTGCTTATTCTAGATTTGATTGCCTGAAAACATCCTACTTGTTGTAGTAACAGAGTGTTTTTCATTCACTGATCTATATATTCAACAATCCTGTAATAACAAAATTATGTCTTGTTCAATCACACCATTCTAAAAATAATTATGTAGTGCTGACCTTATGTTTGAACTTAAAATTAATTAAAATCATGCTGTATCCATCAAGTAAGTAGCTTTCAAAATTCCCCTGAATTCTGTCATATTAAAGTCTTGGGAGTACAGTACTGGCATTCCAGTGGTTGCTGTCATGAATTAAATACTGTGTGTAGTGATTTAACTGTAGGAAGCTGCTTGTTATGTTAGCAGCAAACATCTTGCAACAGTTTCATAGCAGACTATTTTGTCTTCAATGTGAAGAGACTTTTTGGGAGGTGGTGGGAGTCCCTGAAAATCAGGGACAGCTCAGAGGTATGATCATAACACACAGTGCTGCAGCAGTATCAGCATTCTACAGTTCAAAGGTATGATCACAACACAGTGATGTGGCAGTATCAGCATTCTACAGTTCAGAGGTATGATCATAATACACAGTGATATGGCAGTATCAGCATTCTACAGTTCAGAGGTATGATCATAACACACAGTGATGCGGCAGTATCAGCATTCTACAGTTCAGAAGTATGATCATAACACATAGTGATGTGGCAGTATCAGCATTCTACAGTTCAGAGGTATGATCACAACACATAGTGATGCGGCAGTATCAGCATTCTACAGTTCAGAGGTATGATGATAACACAGTGATACGTAGTATCAGCATTCTACAGTTCAGATGTATGATCATAACATACAGTGCTGTGGCAGTATCAGCATTCTACAGTTCAGAGGTATGATCATAACAAACAGTGATGTGGCAGTATCAGCATTCCGCAGTTCAGAGGTATGATCATAACACACAGTGCTGCGGCAGTATCAGCATTCTACAGTTCAGAGGTATGATCATAACACACAGTGATGCGGCAGTATCAGCATTCTACAGTTCAGAGGTATGATCATAACACACAGTGCTGTGGCAGTATCAGCATTCTACAGTTCAGAGGTATGGTCATAACACACAGTGCTGCGGCAGTATCAGCATTCTACAGTTCAGAGGTATGTTCATAACACACAGTGATGTGGCAGTATCAGCATTCTGCAGTTCAGAGGTATGTTCATAACCCACAGTGAAGCGGCAGTATCAGCATTCCACAGTTCAGAGGTATGATCATAACACACAGTGATGCGGCAGTATCAGCATTCTACAGTTCAGAGGTATGATCATAACACACAGTGCTGTGGCAGTATCAGCATTCTACAGTTCAGAGGTATGGTCATAACACACAGTGCTGTGGCAGTATCAGCATTCTGCAGTTCAGAGGTATGATCATAATACACAGTGATGTGGCAGTATCAGCATTCTGCAGTTCACAGGTATGTTCATAACACACAGTGATGCGGCAGTATCAGCATTCTACAGTTCAGAGGTATGATCATAATACAGAGTGCTGCGGCAGTATCAGCATTCTACAGTTCAGAGGTATGATCATGACACACAGTGCTACAGTAGTATCAGCATTCTACAGTTCAGAGGTATGATCATAACACACAGTGCTGCAGCAGTATCAGCATTCTACAGTTGAGAAGTATGGTCATAACACACAGTGCTGTGGCAGTATCAGCATTCTAGAGTTCAGAGGCATGATCATGACACACAGTGCTGCTGCAGTATCAGCATTCTACAGTTCAGAGGTATGTCATAACACACAGTGATTCGGCAGTATCAGCATTCTACAGTTCAGAGGTATGATCATAATACACAGTGTTGTGGCAGTATCAGCATTCTACAGTTCAGAGTTATGATCATGACACACAGTGCTTCAGCAGTATCAGCATTCTACAGTTCAGAGGTATGATCATAACACACAGTGATGTGGCAGTATCAGCATTCTACAGTTCAGAGGTATGATCATAACACACAGTGATGCGGCAGTATCAGCATTCTACAGTTCAGAGGTATGATCATAATACACAGTGCTGCGGCAGTATCAGCATTCTACAGTTCAGAGGTATGATCATGACACACAGTGCTGCAGCAGTATCAGCATTCTACAGTTCAGAGGTATGATCATAACACACAGTGGTGCGGCAGTATCAGCATTCTACAGTTCAGAGGTATGATCATAACACATAGTGATGTGGCAGTATCAGCATTCTACAGTTCAGAGGTATGATCATAACACACAGTGATGCGGCAGTATCAGCATTCTACAGTTCAGAGGTATGATCATGACACACAGTGCTGCAGCAGTATCAGCATTCTACAGTTCAGAGATATGATCATAACACACAGTGATGCAGCAGTATCAGCATTCTACAGTTCAGAGGTATGATCATAACACACAGTGATGCAGCAGTATCAGCATTCTACAGTTCAAAGGTATGATCATAACACATAGTGATGTGGCAGTATCAGCATTATACACTTCAGAGGTATGATCATAACACACAGTGCTGCGGCAGTATCAGCATTCTACAGTTCAGAGGTATGATCATGACACACAGTGCTGCAGCAGTATCAGCATTCTGCAGTTCAGAGGTATGATCATAACACACAGTGGTGCGGCAGTATCAGCATTCTACAGTTCAGAGGTATGATCATAACACATAGTGATGTGGCAATATCAGCATTCTACAGTTCAGAGGTATGATCATAACACACAGTGATGTGGCAGTATCAGCATTCTACAGTTCAGAGGTATGATCATGACACACAGTGCTGCAGCAGTATCAGCATTCTACAGTTCAGAGATATGATCATAACACACAGTGATGCAGCAGTATCAGCATTCTACAGTTCAGAGGTATGATCATAACACACAGTGATGCAGCAGTATCAGCATTCTACAGTTCAGAGGTATGATCATAACACATAGTGATGTGGCAGTATCAGCATTCTACAGTTCAGAGGTATGATCATAACACATAGTGATGCAGCAGTATCAGCATTCTACAGTTCAGAGGTATGATCATAACACACAGTGCTGCGGCAGTATCAGCATTCTACAGTTCAGAGGTATGATCATAACACACAGTGATGCGGCAGTATTAGCATTCTACAGTTCAGAGGTATAATCATAACACACAGTGCTGTGGCAGTATCAGCATTCTACAGTTCAGAGGTATGGTCATAACACACAGTGCTGCGGCAGTATCAGCATTCTACAGTTCAGAGGCATGATCATAACACACAGTGCTGCGGCAGTATCAGCATTCTACAGTTCAGAGGTATGATCATAACACACAGTGCTGTGGCAGTATCAGCATTCTACAGTTCAGAGTTATGATCATAACACACAGTGATGCGGCAGTATCAGCATTCCACAGTTCAGAGGTATGTTCATAGCACACAGTGCTGCAACAGTATCAGCATTCTACAGTTCAGAGGTATGATCATAACACACAGTGCTGCGGCAGTATAAGCATTCTACAGTTCAGAGGTATTATCATAACATACAGTGCTGCGGCAGTATCAGCATTCTAGAGTTCAGAGGTATGATCATAACACACAGTGATGTGGCAGGATCAGCATTCTACAGTTCAGAGGTATGATCATAACACACAGTGCTGTGGCAGTATCAGCATTCTACAGTTCAGAGGTATGGTCATAACACACAGTGCTGCGGCAGTATTAGCATTCTACAGTTCAGAGGTATGTTCATAACACACAGTGCTGTGGCAGTATCAGCATTCTACAGTTAAGAGGTATGATCATGATACACAGTGATGTGGCAGTATCAGCATTCTGCAGTTCGGAGGTATGTTCATAACACACAGTGATGCGGCAGTATCAGCATTCTACAGTTCTGAGGTATGATCATAATACACAGTGCTGCGGCAGTATCAGCATTCTACAGTTCAGGGGCATGATCATGACACACAGTGCTGCAGCAGTATCAGCATTCTACAGTTCAGAGGTATGATCATAACACACAGTGGTGCAGCAGTATCAGCATTCTACAGTTCGGAGGTATGATCATAACACATAGTGATGTGGCAGTATCAGCATTCCACAGTTCAGAGGTATGACCATAACACACAGTGATGCGGCAGTATCAGCATTCTACAGTTCAGAGGTATGATCATAACACACAGTGCTGCGGCAGTATCAGCATTCTACAGTTCAGAGGTATGATCATAACACACAGTGCTGCGGCAGTATCAGCATTCTACAGTTCAGAGGTATGATCATAATACAATGTGCTGCGGCAGTATCAGCATTCTGCAGTTCAGAGGCATTATCTTAACACACAGTACTGCAGCAGTATCAGCATTATACAGTTCAGAGGTATGATCATAACACACAGTGCTGTGGCAGTATCAGCATTCTACAGTTCAGAGGTATGATCATAACACACAGTGCTGCGGCAGTATCAGCATTCTACAGTTCAGAGCTATGATCATAACACACAGTGAAGCGTCAGTATCAGCATTCCACAGTTCAGAGGTATGATCATAACACACAGTGCTGCGGCAGTATCAGCATTCTAGAGTTCAGAGGCATGATCATAACACACAGTGCTGCAGCAGTATCAGCATTCTACAGTTCAGAGGTATGGTAATAACACACAGTGCTGCGGCAGTATCAGCATTCTAGAGTCCAGAGGCATGATCATAACACACAGTGCTGCAGCCGTATCAGCATTCTACAGGTTAGACGTATGATCATAACACACAGTGCTGTGGCAGTATCAGCATTCTACAGTTCAGAGGTATGATCATAACACACAGTGCTGCGGCAGTATCAGCATTCTACAGTTCAGAGGTATGGTAATAACACACAGTGCTGTGGCAATATCAGCATTCTACAGTTCAGAGGCATGATCATAACACACAGTGCTGCGGCAGTATCAGCATTCTACAGTTCAGAGGTATGATCATAACACATAGTGATGCGGCAGTATCAGCATTCTTCAGTTCAGAGGTCTGATCATAACACACAGTGCTGTGGCAGTATCAGCATTCTACAGTTCAGAGGTATGGTCATAACACACAGTGCTGCAGCAGTATCAGCATTCTACAGTTCAGAGGTATGTTTAGAGCACACAGTGCTGTGGCAGTATCAGCATTCTACAGTTCAGAGGTATGATCATGATACACAGTGATGTGGCAGTATCAGCATTCTGCAGTTCAGAGGTATGTTCATAACACACAGTGATGCGGCAGTATCAGCATTCTACAGTTCAGAGGTATGAACATAATACACAGTGCTGCAGCAGTATCAGCATTCTACAGTTCAGAGGTATTATCATAACATACAGTGCTGCGGCAGTATCAGCATTCTAGAGTTCAGAGGTATGATCATAACACACAGTGTTGTGGCAGTATCAGCATTCTACAGTTCAGAGGTATGATCATAACACACAGTGCTGCAGCAGTATCAGCATTCTACAGTTCAGAGCTATGATCATAACACACAGTGATGCGGCAGTATCAGCATTCTACAGTTCAGAGGTATGATCATAACACACAGTGAAGCGGCAGTATCAGCATTCCACAGTTCAGAGGTATGATCATAACACACAGTGCTGCGGCAGTATCAGCATTCTAGAGTTCAGAGCCATGATCATAACACACAGTGCTGCAGCAGTATCAGCATTCTACAGTTCAGAGGTATGGCAATAACACACAGTGCTGTGGCAGTATCAGCATTCTAGAGTCCAGAGGCATGATCATAACACACAGTGCTGCAGCCGTATCAGCATTCTATAGTTCAGAGGTATGATCATAACACACAGTGCTGTGGCAGTATCAGCATTCTACAGTTCAGAGGTATGATCATAACACACAGTGCTGCGGCAGTATCAGCATTCTACAGTTCAGAGGTATGGTCATAACACACAGTGCTGCGGCAGTATCAGCATTCTACAGTTCAGAGGTATGTTTATAGCACACTGTGCTGTGGCAGTATCAGCATTCTACAGTTCAGAGGTATGATCATGATACACAGTGATGTGGCAGTATCATCATTCTGCAGTTCAGAGGTATGTTTATAACACACAGTGATGCGGCAGTATCAGCATTCTACAGTTCAGAGGTATGATCATAATACACAGTGCTGCGGCAGTATCAGCATTCTACAGTTCAGAGGTATGATCATAACACACAGTGATGCGGCAGTATCAGCATTCTACAGTTCAGAGGTATGATCATAACACACAGTGCTGTGGCAGTATCAGCATTCTACAGTTCAGAGGTATGATCATAACACACAGTGCTGCGGCAGTATCAGCAATCTACAGTTCAGAGGTATGATCATAATGCAATGTGCTGTGGCAGTATCAGCATTCTACAATTCAGAGGCATGATCTTAACACACAGTGCTGCAGCAGTATCAGCATTCTACAGTTCAGAGGTATGATCATAACACACAGTGCTGCGGCAGTATCAGCATTCTACAGTTCAGAGGTATGATCATAATGCAATGTGCTGTGGCAGTATCAGCATTCTACAGTTCAGAGGCATGATCTTAACACACAGTGCTGCAGCAGTATCAGCATTATACAGTTCAGAGGTATGATCATAACACACAGTGCTGTGGCAGGATCAGCATTCTACAGTTCAGAGGTATGATCATAACACACAGTGCTGCGGCAGTATCAGCATTCTGCAGTTCAGAGGTATGATCATAACACACAGTGCTGCGGCAGTATCAGCATTCTACAGTTCAGAGCTATGATCATAACACACAGTGATGCGGCAGCATCAGCATTCTACAGTTCAGAGGTATGATCATAACACACAGTAATGCGGCAGTATCAGCATTCCGCAGTTCAGAGGTATGATCATAACACACAGTGCTGCGGCAGTATCAGCATTCTAGAGTTCAGAGGCATGATCATAACACAGTGATGCGGCAGTATCAGCATTCTACAGTTCAGAGGTATGATCATAACACACAGTGCTGCAGCAGTATCAGCATTCTACAGTTCAGAGGTATGGTAATAACACACAGTGCTGCGGCAGTATCAGCATTCTAGAGTTCAGAGGCATGATCATAACACACAGTGCTGCAGCCATATCAGCATTCTACAGTTCAGAGGTTTGATCATAACACACAGTGCTGTGGCAGTATCAGCATTCTACAGTTCAGAGGTATGATCATAACACACAGTGCTGCGGCAGTATCAGCATTCTACAGTTCAGAGGTATGGTAATAACACACAGTGCTGCAGCAGTATCAACATTCTACAGTTCAGAGACATGATCATAACACACAGTGCTACAGCCGTATCAGCATTCTACAGTTCAGAGGTATGATCATAACACACAGTGCTGTGGCAGTATCAGCATTCTACAGTTCAGAGGTATAATCATTACACACAGTGCTGCGGCAGTATCAGCATTCTACAGTCAGAGGTATGATCATAACACACAGTGCTGCGGCAGTATCAGCGTTCTACAGTTCAGAGGTGTTATCATAACACACACAGTGCTGCGGCAGTATCAGCATTCTACAGTTCAGAGGTATGATCATAATACACAGTGCTGCGGCAGTATCAGCATTCTACAGTTCAGAGGTATGAGCATAACACACAGTGATGTGGCAGTATCATCATTCTACAGTTCAGAGTTATGATCATAACACACAGTGCTGCGGCAGTATCAGCATTCTACAGTTCAGAGGTATGTTCATAACACACAGTGCTGCAACAGTATCAGCATTATACAGTTCAGAGGTATGATCATAACACACAGTGCTGCAGTAGTATAAGCTCAAAGTGAATACTTACATTGCTGCAGCCCAGTGTGTTATGATCATACCTCTGAACTGTGCCTGATTTTCAGGGAAGTCCTTGATTTTAACTCAGATTTTTTATCTCTGCCCATCTTAATCCTTCCTAAAATGATAACTTTTGGAGAAAAGTTGGAGAGTTACACTTAATAAACAATGACAATAATTAGTTAATAATTGGCCATCAATAAATGCTGATTCCTCTAAATATGGTATGTAGACCTTTCTACCAGCCAATGTATCTAAATTTTCCTTCAGAGTTTGCAAGCTCTTAAATTGTTTAACATTAAATTATAACATTATTTATTTATTTATTTCCAGTTTGATAACCGGGGATGTCCACTGGGCCCGAAAGCCCATTTTCAGTGGAGGCTCAGGGAGAAAAGCTCCATATTACAAACACATTGCACACTTAAAGCTCCATATTACAAACACATTGCACACTTAAAGCTCCATATTACAAACACATTGCACACTTAAACAATTTACAAACAAGTAAAAATAAAATTTTTATACTCCTTTTACTTCAACAATGTATAACAGTTCTCCTTATCTTATTCTATCAATGCCTTATGTTAATATTACTAATGCTTTAAAAGTGTCCCTGATTATTTCTGGATTTATCTCTGATTCTGTTAAGATTTGTGCCTGATTAATTCAGAGCTATGATAATGATTGGGTGATTTAAATAATCTGCATGTTACATTAGTAGCAAGTTTTACAGCAGAAGAGTTTCTTTTTCTGTTTTATTTATTTATTTTTGGTCTTCATCTTGGGGAGCCTTTTTTTGCTTTTTGCAAATGGGACAGGAGTGTGGTATCAGTATCTAGCAAGCTGCTTTGTTACATTAGAAGAAAACAGCTACAGTTTCACAGCAAATTATTTTTTTTTCAACTTGAGAATATGATTTTTTTCACTTCTCAGCTTTGCGTTGAGGGGAGTAGCAGTTCAGTGATCTGCTCAGGGTACCTGATAACATAGCTACATTTCTGGTGCACATGCATTATTACATTTAATTTTTATTGGGTTTAAATTTTCTGTTAAGTTGAATTCCCAACCAGTTCTGCTCAGTGTGTTGGTTCTTCAAGTTGTTACTTGACAAATCAAAGTGGAAGTGAATAGGGTACATATTTTTTATGGATGGATCTGTACTCTCGGTCTGAACTAAATGTTTGTCTTTTTTCATGTTAGGTAAGTTTATGACATTATTTTAGTAGTGCAGTGACAACTATGATCATAAATGTCACTTGTATGGCATAGTTATGTTTTTAGTTAGTTTGGTATCATTTAATGCAAGTTGTTTATGATTAGGTCAGATTTACTTATGGTGCCATTTTCTGATCAGTTGCTATTATGATTTTCTTTATTAGTTCTTGTTTTAACTGATTTTATTTGAATGTTGTTGACATTTGCTTCTAAGGGTTTGATTTATGTAAGTGTGTGTGTGTGTGTGTGTGTGTGTGTGTGTGTGTGTGTGTGTGTGTGTGTGTGTGTGTGTTAGAGAGTCTGGGGAGTCACCAGAACTGAGTTATAGCTGATGGACATGATGTTAGAGTGGTTGATGACATGCATAGAGTGTGATATCTTGATTTCATGCATAACATGATGATAAATAGGAGTATCATACTCTTTCTTCACTGTTCATTGTTAGGATATATCATATTACAGATTTGTTCATGCAGGACAGTGAGTGTATTAAAGTGCAATCCTTGACTTGCACCTTTTAATATGGTTATATTTTATAGTATTACATAGGGTTTTGTGTGGCAAACTTGTGTGGTTCTAATTTGCGCTATAGTATTCAATGACTAATCATTATCTTCTCAGTGTAAATCTAAATCAGAGTCTTGGTCATGAAATATCATGCTTTACTGACTACCCAAAGTACTTACAGAACCCAGTTACTTTATACTGTAATATACTGTAGTATCTGAACTAATTTATGTAATTTACTATTACTTAACAGCCAAATTACTCTCCCACATTACTTTTCATTTCTGTGTCAGTTTACTCACCAATAATGCCACTGCTCTGCAGTCAGAAAAAGCATGTTAGTCATGGCCAAACAGCTTTCTGCAGCCTTTTACAATTTTGGAACCAACTCCTCAATGACATACAGAGCAGTTCACTTCATGTTTCATTCAAAGACAGGCTATATTACTTCTACATCAATGAAAAACAATGTAAATATTACAAATCATATTATACACCAGAAACTCTATTTGCAGACTGCTTTACATGAATTATTTATCCTTTGTTGATTGACCAGATTAGTCCACAAGGTTAGTTGCCTGTTTTCAGGGGGTTGAAAGTGATAATTCTTCTAGGAGAAATTTGTCCAGGACATTGTGGTACTACCCCTTCTTTTCTCAATAGGTGCTGTGGGATCATTTACATTCACCTGAGCTACTAAAATGAGATGGGACCACTGTTCAAAATCTCATCTGAAGGATGACACACTCAGGAATGCAGCATAGTCCTTATGCTGAACTGTCAGGAATCCATCAACCTTGTATGGGAATAGAACCTACAGCCTTCTACACTAATGGTGAGTGCACTACCTGTTTTGCCACCAACACTGTTACTTCTTATTATAACTTAAACGTGGCAAGGTTGATTTTTAAATCATAAACTAAATAATAGCTGGGATAATATTTAAGATAATACTGGCAATAACTGATCAACAGGTAAATGAAAGATAGTTTTCAAAGCAACTGTGCTAATTTAGCCCATTTTGTGTGCATTAACGTACTGTCAACAGATTTAATTTTAGATGGTCCTTTACAAGTTAAAAGGTATATAGAATGGGTGATATATACTATTTAGCTATGACAGAAGCTGAATCATCACCCCAATAGAATATGTGATAGCTGATACTTAAACATAAACTAGCTTCCCACCATGACTTAGTCAAATACAGAAGAGAGGCAAGAACACTAAGTAAAAGAAATGCTCATCAAGTTATGATAGGAAAAGAGCCATTTTCAGTGACAACTAAGCCAATTACTATGTGGCTGACTTAGCAATGTATTAAACATGTTTTTTTAATCCAACAGCGTCATTTTCCATGCAAAGATCCATATTCATGGCACATTTGATTGTGTGTACATTTTAACTTTGCGAGTATCATTGCCTTCCTCATCCTCCATCTCATGCTATGACTAAGAGAGCCAAAATAGAATAAGAGTAGTGTACAAGTCACATGCAGTTTCAATAAGAGAGCCAAAACAGAATAAGAGTAGTGTACAAATCACATGCAGTTTCAATAAGAGAGCCAAAACAGAATAAGAGCAGTGTACAAGTCACATGCAGTTTCAATAAGAGAGCCAAAACAGAATAAGAGCAGTGTACAAGTCACATGCAGTTTCAATAAGAGAGCCAAAACAGAATAAGAGTAGTGTACAAGTCACATGCAGTTTCAATAAGAGAGCCAAAACAGAATAAGAGTAGTGTACAAGTCACATGCAGTTTCAATAAGAGAGCCAAAACAGAATAAGAGTAGTGTACAAGTCACATGCAGTTTCAATAAGAAAATATTGAAATGACTAACCCTTCTTTAAGATTACCAATAGTTTTGAGAGGGTAGACCATACCCCTCAACTATCCCTGATTTTGATGAATGCTCCTGATTTTGCCTCTTATTTTTTGCCCTGTCCCTTACAACATTTTTCATTTTCTGGAATGAGGATTTCAGTCAATAATGCCAGACACTTGAATTTCATACTTATTATTGTTCAAAAAATTCACGGTGGTGCAACACTTCTGATTCTATGAACATTTTAAATGAATTAGAGTAATATTTAAAACTTGCTCCTGATGTTGGGCCTTTGTCCTCAAATTATTTTTGGCTTTGTTCTGAATTCTAGTGTAAGGAACTCGAGAGGTGCAAGGACAGACTGCAGGAAGACAAAACTTGTAAAAATGAACACTTACAAACAGCTAAAATGTGGTGTGGGTGTGTTAAATGAAGCCGTTGGAGGGTGACAGTATGGGTTGGTACACAGTTTTACTCAAAACACAAACATTTGTCTTATACCTTAACTTGTGTAGTTATTTAACTGTACATTTCCTTATTGTTTTCTTTTATTTAACCCACAGTATGTTCATCTGTACATACATTCTTAAATCTCATTATTAGCCTATTCTTCAGTAATACATGACCATGCATCCGTTTACTGAAAGACATGACTGTAGTTTACCTCTTTACTGTTTTGAAGTTGTGATATTTTTGTGGTGATGTATATGTCATTTAACTGTTTTGTGTTTGAGCAGTATCAGTAATTATATAAAAAAGAAAGGGACATGGTACCACTGAGCATAAATAAATAATAATAAAATAATCATCATCTTTCGGCTGTTCCCGTTAAGGGTCGCTACAGCAGATCATCTGTTTCCATTTCTTCCTGTCCTCTGCATCTTGCTTTGTCACACCAACCACCTGCATGTCCTCTCTCACCACATCCATAAACCTTATCTTAGGCCTTCCTCTTTTCCGGTTATCTGGTAGCTTCATCCTTAGCATCCTTTTCCCAATAAATAAATAAATAATAATAAAATAATAAATAATAAAATGCAGAATAACAGGACTATAAAGGAAAGTATGTTATGATAGTGTCAGTCTGCCTGTACTGGATTCACTTCTGTTTGACCACAGAATTGCCATAAAGAAATGAGTCATAATGAATTTGATGTGTTTGATGAATTTATATGTATTGATGATGACTTGGACGTTTTGCACAAAACAATGCTGTAGGAGTGCACCCAAAAAGCAATGTTACAGTATATGGAGTGGTGGATGTGAATAATCTTGTCTGAGCAATGCACTAGTCAGATGTTTAGTCATTCTTTGTGGAGAGGTGGTAATGCAGATCTTCTTAGATTAACAGTGGCTTATAAGGTTGTTTCCTACTAGTGGTACCCTAATCCATCACCATCATCAGTCATTAAACACAAGGTAAGCAGTGTGGGTAAGCAGTTTGGTTCTAAGATCCATTACAAAGTTAGGACGGTACATTTTTTCCATAACAAACAGTTTAACTCCTGTCATAAGAAAAGAAAAAAATATGATCACAAGCATTTACAAATATTTAACCTTAACTGCATTTTAACTTTTTTCTGTTGTACCTAGCATAATCAGTAACATATAAAAGTTTCTCATTTATTATTAGTGATGCAGTGTATTTATAGGACAGATTAAAACTGTTTAGGCAGAGATTTTTCCACCTGTATCTGGCCATTTTAATCATATTTTAAAGATAACACTTCTTTTTCCCCCTCAGGCAAAACAAATAAAAACGCTAACAACTTTATCATCTTCCTCTTACTTCTTAATGACCTGTCTCAAGCTTCCTTAAATATGCATTCCACCTGTACTTATTAATCTGTTCAGTTAAATATCTATCACCTTGAAAAGACTGTTTGCTCTCATCAACCATTATCTAGTCATTCATGATGCTTTATTCTTATATATCTAAAATACCCCTGACCAGTTGAACATGCAGACAGTTTGTGTTGTATTGCTATCCTACACCCTTATAAGATACTTCTTTCTTAAAATCATTTATCTTTCCTGCCAGTTCCTGGGAATTCAGTTTGTATTCTTCATCCATTAATCTACCTTCTAGTTTTGTTTTTATTTCCATTTTAAATCATTCATCTTTCCTGCCAGTTCCTGGGAATTCAGTTTGTATTCTTCATCCATTAATCTACCTTCTAGTTTTGTTTTTATTTCCATTTTAAATGATTTATCTTTCCTGCCAATTCAGTTGGCATTCTTCATCCCATTAATCTGCCTTGTAGTTTCTTTTTTATTTCCATTTTAAATTTTGTCCAGCCTTATATCCAGCCTTTCCACACATCAGTACTCATATTTTCAACGACATCCTATGATATCCATTACATTTCCACTTTTAATGCTCACTTATTCTTACATCTACCATTAAATACATTGTGCCTCATATTCTTTTTACTTTATATTCCAGTCTGTTTCATGGTGATGTTTCACCTCAATTTATCCCATTAATGTTCCATCAGCATCCCAACAAATTTGAAGGAGATAATGGTGTCCTATACTTACCATACTTGATGCCACTTCCCAGTCAATAAAGGTTCAAGAGTTCATATGTAACCTATACTCAAAGCATGAAAAGCACCACTGAAAAATCAGTCAGCTTTTTTCTTCTGTCACAAAGGGGTGGCCATCGATATTCATCTTTCTTTTTCCACATGTTTGTATATCACGTGAAGGGTTAAACAACCTAGCCACATTACAGTCATCACCATTATCATATTATCCTGCCTGGTCATACTACCCTGTCACATTATACATTGTTCTCCATTCTTCTTCTTCATCTTGTGCTCCACTCCTTAATGTCCCACACTAACTCAAACTATTATCTCCAAATTATCTACAGAGAACAGACAAAACCCAATACATGTATTTGTAAGAGTCCTCATGACTGATGAAATAAGTACCATAACAATAATCCTTATGAAAATATTTAACTGATATCCCTTATTATCATACCCTCAAATGCACTTGGTTAGATGGCACCCTGTGCTATTACAACTTGTACTTGAAGCAGAGTTAACTAGGCAACAAAACAGCAGAGTTAACTAGGCAAGAAAACTTTGAGGTACATTTAAAACACCACCCATCATTCAACGTGTAGTCAACATATTACCCCTCCTTAGAAACATCACAATTGTATTAAAACAAATTAAAGGTCTTCTTTTGATTCATACTTTTCAAATAATGTCCTCTTCTAGTATACAGTTGTCATCACTGAATTACTGTGTTACCTCCCACATTATGACATATCCTTACATGAACATGGTTGAAGCTCTTGCAAGTGCTATTGTAATTGGCTTTCAAAATAAAAATAAGCAAAATGAAATAACTTCTGTCAGTGAATAGCTACCACATAATGTCACAGTTAGATCATTAACAGAAATTCAGAAAGAACCCTGCCACTCATATGAAGGACTGTGCCAAAAAGGCCCTGTTTCTGTGATGCAGTACTATCATATTCAGAGACATATTAGCTACAATGATGAAAGACCTCATCACTGGCTAACTTGCATGTCATGAATTACTGTTAAATACTGTGAAAACAAATAAGCTCTTTCATGCAGTAAACAGTGGTATTGAATATACCATGTTAAGTACAGGCACTCCCTATACTCTTTCAACTCCTCCTCCACAATACACACACACACACACACACACACACACACACACACACACACACACACACACACACACACACACACTCACCATACCTGTCCCTGTGCTGTCGGAATGACCCCGATGTCTCCTTTTTCCTGTCCTGGTAAATCATGAATAATTGTGATCACTTATGAATGCCATACATTAGAGTGTCACACTTTATGTCCTTCAATAAATGCATGCTAGTGCAAAAGCTGTTATGTTAGCAACTTTCTAAATCTGTCCTTTGATCCCACCATTAATTTTGGCTTTATCTAGTTTCCTTGTGCTATAAGGTTGAGAGAAATACCTTATGTTCTTGGTCTCTCTAACTCAAATGCATGGCCTATTGCATTATTGAATAATGCACAAAATCTTTGTTACTTGTTAGAATAATCATTAATGTACTTACTTGTCAGTTAGTACTGTAGGTTAATGCTAAAGTTTCATGTGGCGAGGGTGCAGGGTTCAAAGCCTTTTTATCTCCTTTGTACTTTTTTTCTCAAATCTTTTTTTTTTTACAATATATTCCTAGTATTTAGTGGTGCTGCAGTAAACTGATATCCTTTGCGCAAGAGTACAGTGTTGTAATACTTTAATGCCTTCAAGACATGCTATTATGGGGTCGGAGCCTAGATGGCAAACAGATAAGCAGCATTTTTTAGAGCTCCATAAAACAGTACTAGAAAACAGGGAAAAATACTTTCATTAACCAGAAATAGAAAAAAATATTAAGGAACTTCAGAATTACAACTCTATCAAATTTCAAGAAATTTCATTGCGTTTTTCCTGTCAAAATATATTGGAGAACATCGCAACTGTATGGTAATGGCCAGCTTAAAGAATTCTCACTCAGAAACTACCCTGAAGAAGGAGATTCAACTGATGTCTTCCACATTACATGAACTTTCGTTGAAAATGTATAGATTTACTGATAATTTGGAAAGTCTCAAGGAAAACTGCTAAAACCAAACAGATATACTAAAAGAAATATTACAGCAACAACAAAATAAATTACTTGATATGGAGACATCACTAAATGACATAGATGGGAGACTCAAAGAAGAGGAAAATCAGACAGAATTCTTGCTACACCAAAATAACTGGTTACTTAACAAGGTGGATAATTTAGAAAACAGGGAGAGGAGAACTAATATAAGAATATTTGGTCTTCCAGAGAAAACTGAGGGAGACGACATCATCATCATCTTTTTGAATTCCTGACTTCCTGAAGTGCTTGATTTAAAAGAGGGATTATCAAATGGAATAGAGAGAGCTCACAGAGCCATAGGAAAATCTATCCCCTCTTCACCTAATGCACCACCAAGATCAATTGTGGTAAAGTTTCTGTCCTTTTTTGGATAAAGAGCTCATATTAAAATCAACCTGGAGAAAAAGTCCCATAATATATAAACAGAGTTAGATTAGATTTGACAATGACTATTCTGCAAAAGTGTTAGAAATAAGGAAAAAAAAACATGGCCATTAGTGAAACTTCTCAAGCAAAATAAAATAAAATTGCAAATGGTCTATCCTGCTAAAATCAGAATTGTCTATTCAAATGACTTGAGAATCTTTAACAACATCAACAAAGCTTCTACCTTCATCAAGAATAATAATAATAACATCACAATTCCTGAAGAAATGGACTGGTCTGTATCAACCAATTTGAAAAGATCCCCAGAGAAAAACACTTGGTCTGATGTAAGGAAAAAGAAACAAAGAACTGATTTTAAAACTATGCAGTCTTCCAAATCTCTCAAAGATTCAACAAAAATATAGACTTCTGGACTTTACCTCAAAATGTTATGTATTTTATCTATTACATTGACTTTAATACTCTGTGACATTTATGCTTTTTCTTAAACTTATACTTTCTGTAGCATATTCATCACAAGTCTGGTGGTTGTGCCTGACAATGATAAATGTTTTATAATTAGAGTGACACTTAGAAATATAGTTAAATTTCATTCATAGTAAATGAGGAAATCCAGGTTCTAATGTTACCTTTCACATAAATTTATTTAGTTATATATAAAAGATGAACAGAGACAGCATCTTCACAAATGCTTCTTTTTTCATCTTCCTTTTATTAGTAGAACATTTAGTTCACTTCATTGTTGTATGATAGGAATTGAAAACTTGTAATCATAGTTTCTGTGGGTCACTGACATCAATACAATTCAGTTTCACATTTTACAGTAACATAGATGTCCATACTTTAAAGTGCGAAAGAAACAGTTAAGAGTCACTATAAACAGAGTTCTGTTGCTGGGCTTTGACAATGTTTTTATTTGAAACAACCTCATGCATCAGTTAGAGCTTCCCTTTCAAATACACGTTAATAAGATTATCTTGCATATTTTTAATCAAATAATCTCATTTAGAACGTGTCACTTTGTAGATACTGCAAGTTCTTCACACTCTATTAAAAAGGGGAAAGAAGAGAGAAGTCAAAACACAGTACTTTTACCTAGAAGCACAATATTCCATTGAAACTCTGTCAGTTAGTCTGCACATTCACGTACATAAAGAGCTGCGAGTTGTGGAGTGGTTAATTCCGTTTGTCTGACTTCTTGAAGGGCTTTTTTTTCTTTTTTATTCATAAAAATCCAAGGGAGATTAGTTTACTTGCAATTTAGATAGAGAGCGAACAACCAGAAGCCCTGTGAAAGCGTACACTCGCTTTTACGCACCACCTCCTTCACGACAGTACTTCCCTTGTCTGATGTAAAGGATTTAAGGTTGAAACAGGCAGTAAGGGAAGCTCAAAGCAAAATTAGGCATAAATTAGTAAAATAAAGCAGTATAGATGCCACACATTTTTTTGAGAACAGGTTGACTTACACATCTTCAGATATTGGCTCCTAAGAAATGCAAATGCTAAATGGTATTGCTTATGTTATACATCTGGTTAAGGCAGGGCTTTATAACATTTGTTTCCTTTATTTCTGCAGACATTAACTGCATAGCTGACTATTATTCAGATGATATTTTCATTGAATGTTGACAATTGCTTGGATAATATTGTCATCAGTTTCTTGATGAGATGCTTGGTATACTGAGTTCACCCTGAAAATCCAACTTTATTTCTTTATAGTAGCTGGTTCCTAGAAAAATGCTTTCATGGTTAGTTTTGACTTCGCATTAAGAAGCAAAAATAATGCAGACTTGCAAACAGTAATTTATAATGGGGGATTCAAGTAGAGCACTAATTAATTAGATATGAGAAAGAGAGTGATCTCTTAATGCACTGTCCAGCTTAACAGATTTTTAATAACAGAGACAGGAGTTTTCCCACCAATGCATCTTGCTACATAACACAGTTTTTGATAAAGACTCCACTGTTAGGTTCTAAGTAACTGGCTGTGCAGAAGAGCTTCAGTAATGCTCTGCCTTTACTTGCATTCTGCTCAAAATTCTGAAATTATATTCTTATATTATGAATTGATATTATGATTATGCACTTGTATTAAGCAGCTAATAAATTGCTCACCCACATGGCTACTGCTCAGGGAAAACTGCTTCTGATTCATCATCAATGAGTGATCACTATTGTTTAGTGTTGACCTTCTCCATTTTTCCTTTTACTTTGCTGCAACTACCCTTATGGATGGGTATAAAATAAACTGAATCTGGTCATGCTTTTATTTGTCTCTAATAGAAAGCATGTGAATGATATATAGAGATTGTTACTGTATTCTTTGTCCAGGAAAAATTATACTCTGCATTGTACACCACTGATTGCTACTAGTGTTGGTGATGTTTTCACTGATCTGTTTGTGTGCACAAAGACATACTGCTGTGTTCTCAAATTACTTTTATATCTAGGGACAGCTGTGCTGATGTCTGTATTCTGGCCTTCCAGTCTAATAAACTTCAAGGCTAGCAACTTTCATCTAGATCATATAAGGGAGAGACATTTAAGAGAAATTTTATGTTTTTACCCAAAATTTATTAGCAACTGACCTATTGATACATTTATATATTGCAGGATAGTTCTCCTATATTTAGAAATCTACATATGCACTTATATAAGAGACACTGTTAATGGTTGAGATTTCTTTGAGTGGGTTTTCTTAGTGTAATTGTCTTTTAACTAGACCATTCAGACATAGCCATTTATCCATGTCAGATGCTGAAACTTCCATTGCTCTAAAATTGTTTTGACTTCTATTCTTGCAAATTGTGGACAATTAATCTATAGTTTCACAATAGAAATTGTTTGTCTAAAAACACATCTTTAACTGCATTAACTTCAGTACTTGTATTCAATAATTCAATTAAATTAAATTAATTTAATTTAATTAAATTAATTTAATTGTATTCAATGATTTAATGAATTCAGGAATTTAATATGTTTCATCTACTGTCTATATGCTGTTTTGAAATTGTTATAAATATGTTTAAATCTCACTCTAATGTTTTTATGAAACAATATTCTTCTGGTTAACTGTTATGATATGTTTTGCTCACTCAAACATGTTTACATTATCATTTCTAGTGAACATAACACCATAGGTTCATTTTATGGGCTACATAATTTTTGTAGTATGATTCAAGTGTTCTGAACAGATTTGTCTGTATTTATCTTCACTCACTGACTAATTTCTAAGTCTACTTTACAAAGTTATAATATATTTTCAGTGTGCAGAAGAGTGTTTTATGTGACATAATTATCAATGTATTGGTCATATCATAACAGTAGAGACTACTAATATGTATATACACTGCTCTCAGTCTAAAGAGAACTAATGCTAAGCAACACATACTATACTGTTTATGGCCTTTAAAGAAATGGTATTTAATAGATATCCCCTTGACATCATTAGTATTTGGTGTGATATAAATGGGGTTTTACTTTATAAATGTTTAAGTAGTGCATGATAGGATTGCTATATTCTGAAGAAGAAGTCTAATCTAAATTTAAATTGTATTACTAAATCAGTAGTCATTTTCATACACTTTGTTCATTCAATATTAATTGTTATGTTGTGAAAATAATTACTTTGTTTTTTACATTTTCTATATCTAATTTTATCAAATCTCCAAGATAAGAGAAAAGGTAAACTGGAGCTTGAAAGGTATTATTTATTTCTTCTTCTTGCATGTGGGAAGTTATGGTAGTCAGTCTGTTAGATTTCTTTTCATCTAGCAGATTGGAAGTGTATTTCACTTCATGTACATTAGAGAGTTTACAAAAATATTTGTATACTTGTTATTATGCAATTAATTTTGACATTTTTCTTTTTTCTTTTTTTATTGGCCTAAACTAAATTATAATTTGAGTTATTTGACTAAAATTAATATATTGACTACAATGAGAATTATTAACATAGTAGTTACACATTATACATATTGTATGGTATTACAAATATATTATACAAAACAAATATGATGTAAAGTTAAATATTGGGAATGGACTTGACTATTTTATCCTTAAACACTAATGGTTTAAACAATCCAAGGAAAATATCTAATTTATTAAGATATATGAAATTAAATAAAGTATTATTTCTTCAAGAGACTCACTTCAAAACAAATTAAACCTATATTTGGAACTCTAATGAATACATGGCCTTATCTCACTCTTCATATAAGAAAAAGACTAGGAGAACTTAAATTTTATGGAAAAAAATGTCACTATGCCCCAAATCATTTACAAACATGAAGATAAAGAAGGACTTCTAGCTATAGTAATAGTAAAATACAATAATAGACTCTGGACATTAGTAAATATATACTGGTTCCCAGATATTGGGGTTAGGACAATTAGAAAACACATGGATCTAATTACTAGAGTATATAAAGGAAATTTGATTTTCGGAGGTGATTTCAATTGCATATTGGATAAATCAGAGACCACAAGCCAAAGGAATGTACGTGTAAGTTCTAATCTATAGGGAAGTTACTTAAGAAATGGGAAGAAAGCTTAAATGTAATTGATACGTATAGTTATAAGGAGAACAATTCATTATTATTTTCACACCAATATCACATATTTGGGACACATACAAGAACTGATAAAATCTTTATATCTCAAGAACTAAATTAAAAATGAAAAAATTCTCCATAATTCCTTGTCCCTTTTCAGACCATAACTCATTAATTCTCAAAATACATACAGATTATAAGAAGTTAATCTCTATGTCAAGAATTCCAGCTTACATTACAAAATTAAAGCAATTTAAACCTTGGTTAGATTCAGAAGTACAACTCTTTTTAGACATAAACTACACTACTGAAACAAATATAATTAATATTTGGGACACCTTGAAAGCCTATTTAAATAGAAACATTCCTTCATGGTATAAAAACAAACTAAATGAGTGGGAATCAGAATTATGTAATATTCAAAAACAAATCACAGATCTCACTATTAATCCATTTACTTACACACAAAATAATCATAAGAAAGCAATTGAAGACTTAAACAAAAGATATAATGAAATTCTAACTTACAAAACTAATATAGCTATAGAAAGGTTAAAACTTAGCTCCTATGCAGTTTCACCCAAACATATTCACAATTTAGCAATAAGATTAAAGAACAATTTGATTAAAAATAATATTACAAATATTATACATGAAGGGAAAACAAAAAAAAAACAAAAAGGTTTTGGATATAAATGATATACTAGATGCATTTAAACATCATTTCACTGATCATTATAATGATATTTCACATCTAACTAATACATCAAACTTAGACCTCAATTTAGTAAATGTAAAGGCGGTTCCAGAAAAGTTAAAGTTAGACATTCAAAAACAAATATCCCTAAAAAAATTACCCCAAAAAATTAAGGAAAGTAAAAGTAATAAAACACTGGGAATTGATGGAATAATTAATGAACTGTATAAGATATTTCCATCTTCAGTAATATCATCGTTTCATAGAACTTTAAATGAAATTCAAGCACAAAACACAATACCAATTTCATGGAGATACTCCTTAATTGCACCCATTATAAAAGAAAATAAAGACCCTTTACATTGTAAATCTTACAGGCCAGTTTCTCTACTTAACAACAACTATAAAATCTTCATGTCAATACTAGTTAGTAGAATTAAAAAATCATTGATACACATAATAAATGAGCATCAACCAGGATTCATTTATAAAAGGCACACACAGAACAATATACAAAGAATACTAACACTTATAGATTTCTTAAACAGAAATAACGAGGAAGCTTTAATACTATCTTTGGATATAGAAAAAGCCTTTGATTCATTGAGCTAGGACTTTCTTTTTAAGGCTTTGGAACCATTTGAATTTCCTTCTAATTTTATTACACTAATAAAGAATATTTATAAAAACAATCTGGCTTATGTAAAACTCAGGCCATTTACTTTGAAAGCTATTGAAAAAAAAACAAAGGCACAAAACAATGATGCTCAATGTCATCCATTCTGTTTGCCTTAGAAATTGAATTATTTGCCTCATTAGTACACCACAATTCTAAAATATCAGGCAACGATGTATTTGGTCAACTTAATTCAAAAATTATGTTATTTGCTGATGATGTTTTACTCACATTATCTGTTTTGGAGAAATCAGTACAAAAACTAGATGAAATAGTGGAAAGGTTTTATCATATATCCGGCCTTAGATTTAATAAGGGAAAATCTAATTATATGCATTTGAATAAAAAGAGAGACGTCAATTTGCATAATAGGAAAACAAGTTCCCACAATAAAATATTTTTGAACAACACTATGTGATAATCTGGAATCTACATTAGACATAAATTATAACAACACAATTAATAAAATAAAAATGCTAATAGTAAGCTGGAATAAAATGTTTTTGAGATTTGAAGACAGATTACAAATAATAAAAGTGACAATACTTCCAAAAATAAATTACATTGCACAAGCTATTCCCATAGTACCTAACAAGAAAATTCTGCAAGAAATAAATAGAATTCTATTAAACTTTCTTTGGTATCCAAAAAGAAATAGAATAGCCTACACACGTCATATTAGATCCTGGGAAATGGGTGGAATTTAATTCCCAGATCTAGAATCATACATAAAAGCTTCCATACTAAGAGCTATCATCAGTTGGATAGATCCTAATTATCCTTCAACATGGAAAACACTGCATACTATTATTTTCCTAAATGAAAACAAAAGAATTAAAAATTGTATATTAAGTGAACAAAATAATAGGATGTGGCACATATTGACTGCTAATATTCAATATAATATAACAAAACCAACTAACTTAAATTACATAAATAATATTTACAATTTATTCAGAAGATT